>NW_027418767.1:0-104748 GCF_009905375.1 Apium graveolens
AAACACAAAGGAAAAACAAACATTGGTCTTGTGGACAGGTTGGTCATTAGAGTAAGGACTGTCCTAGTAAGAAAGCTAAGAATCTGGAGTGGTATCTCAAGCAAATCCTGTGCTTGGAATTGGAACCACGAGTGGCATGTAGCTAACATGGTTGTTGGTGAGGTTGTTGCCTCTGGAACCGATGACGAGTATGTTCCTTACAACCCTGTACTACTTTCCACTTATCTATTACATGAGTGGTTGATTGATACTGGAGCTAACTTACATATTTGTGCTAATATTAGTTTGTTTGTATCTTATCAATAGAGTCATGGAGTGACAGTGACGATGAGGAATGCTAGTGCTCCATAAGGGATTGGAATAGGAAACGTGGACCTGAAGTTTGCTTCTGGGCAGATTCTATCTCTCACTCGAGTGCATTATGTTCCCTCTATTTGTACAAATATAATAAGTGGAAGTTGTCTAACGGCTTTGAACATTTTTTGAAATGTAATAAAGTAGTTATTACTCATACTGGTACATTTTTGGCAAGGGTTACTTGTCTGATGGTTTGTTTTTGATAAATGCTGAACCCAATTTAGGTGATTTTATTAATGATAATGTTACACCTTCTGTTAATTGTGTAGAATCATCTGATTTGTGGTATTTATGACTTGGACATGTAAATTTTGGTGCTCTAAAGAATATGGTGAATTTAGAGTTGATTCCAAAGCATGCCATTGATAAGAAACCTAAGTGTCAAGTGTTTGGAACTGCTAAACAAACAAGGAAACCTTTTTATAGTTTTGTTAGGGATTCAGACTTGTTAGATTTAGTTCACTCGGACTATATGAATTTGGTAGTGATAGGGAATAAATAAATCCTGATTATATAGTTAATGTTGTTAAGTACACATGAGTTGGGCTACAAGGCCCAATAAGAAGATGTATGACATTCAGACCAAAAAGGTTAACACATTGATCATGCCTGATGGACCAGATCAGGCCTGATGGAACAAAGAAGGCCCAAAATCCTGAATATTAATTAATTTTGTAATTAATTAATAGGGGAGAAAACAGCTATTAAAATAAGTCCTAGTGGGGATAAATCCTTGTAGATTGGCCTCTAAGGAACCTGGTGGGATAAGGAATCAACTTCCTACCTCTTAGGACTCCAAAGTCCATTCTAATTCTGAGACTTGCCACCAAGTCTCCTAACCCAAGTCCAATTCAGGGACTCCCAACATCTATATAAGGGGCCTCATCCCACAAATCAGAACTACGTTTTTTGACTTGATCCTTGGTAATAAGCAAGGTACGTAGGCATCTTGTTAAGGTAGATTGAGTCACGAAACACAAGAGCAGTCAAATCGAGCCTCGAAGCTCAAGTTCCTTAGTAATAATACAACAATCATATACCCTAGTTTTTAATCCATAACATTTGGCGCCGTCTGTGGGAAAGCACAACAACAACCATGGCGAGAACACGAAGAACAGTTAGAGCCCTTGAAGGACGAACACCAGCGGGGACAACCCAAGTGATTTCGTCAACCGTAGAGGTACCTCCTCATTCAACTTATGCAACCACACAAGGAGAAGCCTAGATAGGGGCAAATGAATCTCAGCCACAAGGGACGATTCCCTCGGCTACTCAAGGCACGAATCCCCAAGTTCAACAACTACATGCACCTGTGAATTCTCGACCCATTGGGTATGAGTATTCAACTATTGTGACTACTAACCCCCCATATGGGATGCCCCTTTACCCCGAGGTTGGAGAAAGCAGACATGTTTGTAATAACCCCAATTTTTGAGAAATTTGAAACCCTTATGAATAGTGTTTTCAAGTTTTTAACTTGAAGTTTTTCTTGTTTTCCTTGAAGATCCAAGCTTTCCTAAGACTTCTCAAAGCTTCTTAAGGCTTCCTAGCTCCTCCCACCACTTCAAGGAAGGTATACCATCTCCAAACCCTAGATTCCTATATATTATAAGATGATTTTGATTAGTAGGATGATATTGTAGCTTGTTGTTGTGATTAGAGTTTGGGATTTGAAATGGTAGTGAAATGGAATGGTAAATGTTGTGGTTTTGATTAAAAGAACTTAAGTATGATTAAAGTTAAGCTTAGGCATAAGTATGAATGATTAAATTGAATTGGTTGGGGTTGTTATGATGTGATAAAGATGGATGTTGGTTGTATGTTGGATTTGAGGTTGATTTGGAATGGTTTTGAATGGTTTAAAATATTGGAAATCGCATAAACATAGCCGTCGTAACGTCCGATTTTCTTTAGACTATTTTTGTGCATAACATTAGGACCCGAGAACCCCCTGCTAGATTATGACCATTGCCATGTCTAGATAGCTCATGTTACGAGCTTCGTTTTGATATGTAGTTCGTTCGATTCCGATGCACGGTTTAGGAGAAACGACCATTTCAAGTAACGGCGTTTCGCGAACGAAACTTTTCCCCTCGCCTTACTTTGAAACATAGGTTAAAGACCAAAAAGGGTTAATTAATGTATGAAACATTTATGGTAAGTGTGTTAGGCAGTTGGTAAGACACTCGCGAAGGAATCGCTTTAAAACTCGTAAAGGTTAAATTATTAAAATGGTGGAGCCGAGGGTACCCGGGTGACTTAAGCAAATCAGTAAGCGCAAAACAAGCGTTAGAGTCTAAGTTAGTTAAAGTATAGATTTACAAGTGACTTTGGTTTAATTCCAACTTACTTGTTGTTTATAGGTTACCAGACTCGTCCCGAGCCTTTTATCACCCCAAGTCGCTCAGGCAAGTTTTCTACCTGTTATACTGTTGTTGTGATGAATATATGTATATGCATTATCTTGCGATAGATGCATGTTGGTTAATTAGCAAATGTTGCGATATATTGAAGCATGCTGATATGGTATATATATGCATGCCTGTTTCGTATTCTTGATTTATATATTCTGTTGGTTCAAATGCTTATTCGTTGCATAATACCTATGCTAGAGATAAGCGGTATTTGCGTATACCCTTAGTATAGGGACCCAAAGTGAAAACATTTTCTAAAACCGGGAGTCGAGGATCCCGAGTAGATTTTATATATATATATATATATTATATATATATATGGTTATAGTTTTCAAAACTATTAATCGAATAAGGTTTATTCGATAACTTTATTTATTAATGAATATTATTTATAATATTCATTCGAGGTATTATGACTCCGCTTATTACTGAAATATCTTTTTTTATTAAAGAATAAGGTGTTAATAATCAAACTTATTTTCGATTATTCAAATAAAGATAATACTTTCATATAAGTGTATCTTTGGTTATTTAATACCGTTTCAAGTATAAGTTTTAAAACTTCTACTTCAATTATTTTTATAAAGATTATTCTTTATGGGAATATTATTTAAATAATAATATTCAGATATTTTCTAATATATCGGGACTGATTTATTTCATTAAATCAGCTTTACTCCAAACATTCTTAAAAATGTTTTCGAGTCTTCAAAATGATTTTAAAAGTTAGAGCGGATCCCAAAACTCGTTTTCCGATTTAAGATCTTCCTTTCGAAGGAGACTTGAATATTCGCTCAAAATCTTGGGGATCCGGCTCTGTGGTGTATTTTATATTCGCAACATGGTTGCTGTTTTGAGAAAACAATTTGATTACTTGCCCAATGTTCGGGAAGTAAGTCCATCTGATTGAGTCGGCATAAGCGACAGGCCGGGGTACGGTCTATGAAAGTGTAAGTGGCTGGGTGGCAGTCCATCAACGCGTGAGTGGCCGGGTAACGGTCTAGCGCGAGGTCCTAATGCGGCCAGGGTGATGACCGGTGAGGAATTCATCCATCTACAGTAGAAAAGGTTACTTATTGGTATCTTTGCCTGATCAGCAAGATATCTGGTTTATGCCAAAATTCTTTTCCTTCCAAATTCATTGGATATTGCAACTCTGTTCATACTTTACATGACAGAGGTTTTCAGGAAATGTATGGGAGATATATATGGATATATATATCGGGACTTAATGAAGTATCTCGTAACTTCATTATTTATAATGATATTCAAAGATTGAATCTATTCAATCTTGTCTTGTAGTCTCATATGTGATGAACTTTGAAACTGATTATAACTTGAAGGGTAGTTCAAGTAGTATTTGGGAAGATATAAGTATTGGGTATCTTGTAACTTCATCTTTTAAACTTATATCTAGTAAATGATTATCTTATGTATGACAAGATTTTTAGAAAAACGTTGAGACAAGGTTAGATCTATGAGATCACCTTGCAACGGTATTTTTATACAGTTATACACTGGAACTCTGTGTGTATTATGCATGGAAGAGGACTTCCAAGATTTTAAAAGTATATATGTATATACTGAATATTTTGCGACTTCATCGCATTAAGATATCAAACTTGGTTTCATTTCTTTTGACCAAGACTTTTATGAGTACTATGAGAAGGCTCATATATTGTAAATCATTATACATATTATTTTGGTGGGCTTGCTGCTCACCCTTGCTTTATTTCTTCATCACACAACAACAGTTAGGAAAGATGGCCAGACTCCAGCAGACCCAGCGCAAGCCGTGGGAAGCGTCCCGCGTCTTCCCGTTGATTTGTAGCTGCTATAGCTGCAGAGGGTAGATCTATTGTAGATCAAACCATCTACTTTTGAGAATCAATTATGTATAATTATAACTTGTGGCAGATAATGGCAATTAACTGTAAATTTATCAACAAATCATTTTGGGATGTAATAACTTTTAAATTGTGGATTCAAAGACTTGTACTTATTTAAATTTCATCTCTGAGACTATAACGGGTTGTGGTGTGTGTTAGTGTGGGGTCACAGCATAAGGTTATTATTATTAATTAAGTGAAGTGATATTGTGGAAAGAAAGACCGTGACGACCCGGATCCCCGACCCCAGGATCTGGGGGTGTTACAGAAATGGTATCAGAGCTAAGCGTTATAAACCTCAGAGATGATGGGACGTTAAGATAATAAGTTCACTAAGATAATAAGAACTCTTGCCAAGTTCATAGTCGGGCTACCTAACGTAGTACTGTCAGTTAAAACCCTTATGGGAACCCCTTATAATATCGTGATAGGAGCGTAGTTCGTTATCGTATATGGTAGCGGGACTCCGGACCCTGAGGTTGAGGAGCGACATCGCGATGATATTTTATTACTAATTGGAGATCGGATTGTGGATCCGATAGAGTGTCCTAATACAGGACCGGATGATGTTGATATTGAGGATTTAGCGGTTGAGGATGTTGTCCTAGAAGGGATAGTTGTTGAGGGGGATCCAATGGAGGATCCTGACAGGATTGGATAAAGGACTACTGATGAATTGATGACCATGGTTTGGTCGACTACCAGAGGTAGGATTGGCCGGTCACTACCGGAGGTTCGTTCAAGTTGTAAAGATAGTAGCCCCTTTAACGCGGCTTACTCGTAAGACTGAGAAGTTCGAATGGACAGAGAATACGAGAACAGCTTTCAAGAACTGAAGCAAAGATTGTGACGACCCCTATGATGGCATCGCCGGATGGAAAATAGATTTTATTGATTTGTATTGACGCTTCGTATAAGGAATTAGGGTGCTTCTTAGCACTACAAGATAATCGCGTCTGCGTCAAGACAATTAAGGTAATATGAAATTGATATCCCCACCCATGAGCTTGGGCTCGTGGCAATAGTTTTGCCCTAAAGATTTGAGGCACTACTTGTATAGAGAGAAGTGCGAGATTTGCACAAGCCATAAGTGCTCTAGTACATTTTCCCGAAGAAAAAGCTCAACATGCGCCAGAGGAGATGGTTAGAACTAATCAAGGACTACGATTATGAGATTCTTTATCATTCGAGGGAAAGCCAATGTGGTGGCTGATGCCCTTAGTAAAAAGGAGAGACTCAAGATGATAATGTCTTTGGGAGAGTTTATAAGAGATTTTGGAAATAGTAGTGAAGGTAATCGGAGCCGGTACCGAAAAGCTGTTTGAGATAGCAATACAGCCCGAATTATTGGAAAAGAACATATTGTGCCAGTAAAAGTAATGAATGAAGGCAGAGAGCCAACAAATAAATATGAGATTAATACCGAGAAAGATGATAAGGGAATAATGAGGTATTCCTATAGAATTTGGGTTTCGAAAGTTCAAGAGCGTAAGGATGAGAACTTAGATGAGAGCCATAGTTTGAGGAATAAGATTTAGAGCAAACCATGAACGTGATAGTCAGGGAGGTCGCCATCAAGATAGAAGGAACCCATGACATATCGGAGTGGAAAATGAGGATTTAAATTAAAAGATGACCCCAATTATGGGGAGTAGAATGAAACATTTCATACTAAGGAAATAGAAAGACGAGTAAGGAAAGGAGGCCCGAGACGGTACTCCTATACGAAAATTCATGGACCTGTCTAGACAGAACTTAGACTATTATCCCCAACCACCACCTTGAGGAAACAATGCGATAGGAAATTCTTTCAGGACCTGTAAGTCTCTAAGCTCTCAGAGTTCCAAGGAATAGGTTGACCCAATCGAGGCAAGAGCCTGGCTAAAGGAAATATAGGAATCATTTGAGATTCTAAATGATTGACGAATCTCAAAAAGACTGTTTTTGTCACTTACCCTCCTAAGAGAGAGACCACCCGCTGGTGAAAGACCAAGAAAGGCACGGAGCCAGAGGTTATGATAAACTGATTAAAGTTCAGCCAATTGTTTTCGGGAAAGTAATTCCCAAGGTTATGGGAGAGAGTGTAAAAGCTTTAGAGCCAGAACAAATGCAGACGAGTATGATGAATTGTGAATTTAAGTTGTAAAAGTGGTCAAGATTCATTCTAAGGGCACGAATCCAGAATGACGGGATGTTGAAATCAATGCTTATGTTGTGTTGGTTCATGAAATAATGATAAGAGAAATGAAAAAAAAAGAAAAAGAAATTGAAGTGGAAAGGAATATAACGGCAATAGAGTTTGAGGTATGATAAGGGAGTTGGGTATGAGGAAACCCTAATGACTCGTAGCAATAGAAATA
Organism: Apium graveolens; assembly: GCF_009905375.1. NCBI lineage: Eukaryota > Viridiplantae > Streptophyta > Magnoliopsida > Apiales > Apiaceae > Apium > Apium graveolens. The sequence continues at coordinate 7,021 of NW_027418767.1, forward strand.
GAAAAGTATGCATTCGTCAGGATGAGGGTGATTCACCATAAGTTAAAATTGATGGTTGAGGGCATAAGAGATACATATAGTTATCCCCTGTAAGTTGGGAGGATTCGAGAAAACCTTGAGATAATTCGAAGGATAAATAATGAGACGCGGATAGACTAAGGGGATAAGGAAGTAAGAAATTAGGAAAAATTGGATGAAGGAAGTGACCTTCAAGAAGGTGAAATGTAAGACCGGTGGCTTGATACCCAGAAAGGGAGACGCCAGGTATGAAAGATATCCCAACATTGAGGTGACTGTTGAGATAAACAACAAAAGTAAATAAGGAATTATTAAGAAGAAGTTCACGTTGAACACGACCAATATCTTCCAGAACATCCTTGTTATCGTTACCAAATTAGGCAAGACAAGCGGATAACCGTTGTTATCTTTTGGAGGCCTATGGATTGACCTCAATTTGAATAAGGATGCTATTATGAAGTAGGTATAGACTATCGAGGTGGGAATGATGAATATGATAATCTATCAAGGATATATGACTTGATTTATTCGTGGAAGGATGCAGGTACCTTTTAAGGTGGAATTAAGGATAGAACATTGGTAACTTAAAATGAATCCTAGGGGACTGCATAAAGGTTGGCATGTCACCCTTAATAGGGACAGTATGAGTTTTGACAGTATGATTGGGAAAGGGTTAAGGTAACAACAACCTTTAAGAATCAGTGGAGAAATTTTGCAGAAGTATATAGACAATGGTTCTACTATTAGTAAATGGTATTGTGATATGCCCTGTATCTAGGGAATACAGGAGGAACGATTGAAGGATAACCTTGGAGGTTTTATAAGAAAAAAGGTAATATCCAAAATTCTCAAGAATAGAAATGTGGATAAAGGAAATATGACGTAATTATAATGATGCCAAGTGGGGCACGTGTTAAACCACGAGAAAGTATGGATCGAACCAGTAATGGTCGAAATTGTTCAGGACAATTAGGACTTAAGATAAAAAAAAATGTTCTAAGTATGATTGAGAGTCAGTCTTGACAGTGATTAGCCTCTAAAGAATGAGGCAATAACTTATGGAAAAATGGTGATATTTTTTTTCCATCTGATTTTAAGGAAAACATCTTCACTCAAGCAGTGATCGAAATAAGGTAGAAAATTTATTTGGAGGTGGTTAAAATGACATTGACTGTAAGGAAATTTTACTATCAGGAAAGGCCAAAGAGGTGGCCGACACTTTAAAGGTAAGTGGATAATTATAGGCGCGTGTGCCAAAAGAATACAGTGATGATGGTTAAAAATGTGAAGGTTGAATTATGGTTTGGAAGATTGACATTCCTTCTGATGACTGTGCAATACCCAACCGTAATAGTAGTTGGTAAAGGTTTAATTCGTGTAATCGCCATGAACGGGCTATCTATCTTAGAAGGTCCTATCTTGAGATAAGCCAGGACCATGTTTCAAAAAGGACTAGATGAACCCTTGAGTTAATTCTTCTATTTAGGGCGTATGATTAAGAATGGTATTAACCTACTATCGTTGCTTTGATTGAAACTCTTCTGCACTTTTATCTGCTTCATGTCATGTATGTATGTCAGGATCAGGAGTGTTCTTCATGAATCAGGAATGGTGATTATGTTACCTCCTTAGAAGGATTTGATACGAGATGTATGGACTCTGTATGGTTAGCTATTAAGACTTCAGGGAAAATGAATGACTACAGTGGGTCAGTGGTGGACCATAGTAAGGCAGCAATGATTCTGCGAGTAGTGAGCTGATTACAACCATGAGAGTTGTATTGGAATGGGTGTTGAGATCGAGTACCACTAATCGGGTCGTGGTAGTGTATAAGTTATCATTGATAGACTAATTAAGTAGAGTATCTACCTGGTGAATAATTATTCTTTCTTATCAATAGAGAGTCGTATTATTATACGAGGAAGGTTGCGGTGCAAGCATAGAATTCTAGTAACGATGATGTATAGAATGAGATCCCAGATTCGATTTTCGATGTCGAGGGAGTTTCAAAGGTGATTATGTATAAGCTCGAGGAAGAGTGTGGGTCCATAGAATGATGGACGGGATAGCGAAAATATTTAGGCATGGGAAATACGAGGCTATAATGCTTAATGTTGATTTATATACGTATATGATTTGTTCTCCTATGATAAACCTCTATAGTTCAGAGGTAGGTTCCAAGCCAGATATTTTGTGGCAGTATATTTTTTTTCATATATACAATTCTCTTCAATTCGTTCTTTTCTCTTCTTTTCATTTCATGTAAGCTGAGAAGAACAACCCTTCTAGAAAGGGGAGGTATTGCCGAATGACTATCTATCTGTGTGATAGAAGCCTAGTAGGATACCAGCTATTATTTAATTGCTTGTCAAGTACTAAAGGCTGGCCACCTTCTGTACTAACTAAGTGATATAACAAGTGTTCATGATCATAGTGATCTCTCAACAAATTCCTTTACTTCTATATGAAGGATTAAGCTTCCAAAGATAGAAGCAGCTGAAAAAGGAGTAGTAAAGTTATGGTGGTATTCAGAATGGAAACACGTTCATGATACTAAGGTTGACGTGGTTATTAAAAGGTTATAGAACGCTAACGAGCAAAAGTATAACCAGTATAATATTAGGAACGGAAGGTAGTAGCGATTACGAACTGGAAAAGAATGGGTATTGAGAAGCAAAAGCTCTAATGCTAAAAGCTATAATGAGAGTCTGTGCAATAGACTTGAAAGAAATTGGAATGATCACTTAACACGGATTGAGTTTTCTTATGACAATAGATCGTATGTCAGGTATCGAGATGTCGTCTTATGAGATCCTTGAGGGAAGACAACGTCGATCTCCCTTATGTTAGGATGAAGTTGTAGAGCGCAAGATGCTCGGACCAGCAGTGGTCCAAGGACCAAGGATATGATAGATCTAATCAGAGGACGGCTGGTAGTAGCCCAAGATGGACATGACACGAAAGGACAAAGAATAGGAAGTAGGGGACCTAGTGTTGGAAAGGAAGGATGAGGTTCGGAAAGAAATGAAAGCTAAGTCCACGAATTGTTGGACCCTTGGATATATTAAGACATATTGGGAAGTTATCATATGAGCTAGCCCTAACCCCGAACATGTAACAAGTTCGTAACATGTTTCACGTATCAATGTTAAGGAAGTGTAATTCAGATGCCAGATAAATAGGGGCATATGAGCGCATAGACATGCAACCCGACGTAACCTATATGGAGCAACCAGGAAGGGTTATAGAGTGAAAAGGAAGGATTATCAAACTAGGCAGAGTTTGGTGGCAGGACCACAATGTGGGAAAATTGACTTGAGAGTTAGAAAGTGCAATATTAAGAAGGTATCCCTATTCATTTCTATCTGATTCCGGGACGGAATCCTTTTAAGGAGGGGAGACTGTAATAACCCCAATTTTTGAGAAATTTGAAACCCTTATGAATAGTGTTTTCAAGTTTTTAACTTGAAGTTTTTTCTTGTTTTCCTTGAAGATCCAAGCTTTCCTAAGACTTCTCAAAGCTTCTTAAGGCTTCCTAGCTCCTCCCACCACTTCAAGGAAGGTATACCATCTCCAAACCCTAGATTCCTATATATTATAAGATGATTTTGATTAGTAGGATGATATTGTAGCTTGTTGTTGTGATTAGAGTTTGGGATTTGAAATGGTAGTGAAATGGAATGGTAAATGTTGTGGTTTTGATTAAAAGAACTTAAGTATGATTAAAGTTAAGCTTAGGCATAAGTATGAATGATTAAATTAAATTGGTTGGGGTTGTTATGATGTGATAAGGATGGATGTTGGTTGTATGTTGGATTTGAGGTTGATTTGGAATGGTTTTGAATGGTTTAAAATATTGGAAATCGCGTAAACATAGCCGTCGTAACGTCCGATTTTCTTTAGACTGTTTTTGTGCATAACATTAGGACCCGAGAACCCCCTGCTAGATTATGACCATTGCCATGTCTAGATAGCTCATGTTACGAGCTTCGTTTTGATATGTAGTTCGTTCGATTCCGATGCACGGTTTAGGAGAAACGACCGTTTCAAGTAACGGCGTTTCGCGAACGAAACTTTTCCCCTCGCCTTACTTTGAAACATAGGTTAAAGACCAAAAAGGGTTAATTAATGTATGAAACATTTATGGTAAGTGTGTTAGGAAGTTGGTAAGACACTCGCGAAGGAATCGCTTTAAAACTCGTAAAGGTTAAATTATTAAAAATGGTGGAGCCGAGGGTACCCGGGTGACTTAAGCAAATCAGTAAGCGCAAAACAAGCGTTAGAGTCTAAGTTAGTTAAAGTATAGATTTACAAGTGACTTTGGTTTAATTCCAACTTACTTGTTGTTTATAGGTTACCAGACTCGTCCCGAGCCTTTTATCACCCCAAGTCGCTCAGGCAAGTTTTCTACCCGTTATACTGTTGTTGTGATGAATATATGTATATGCATTATCTTGCGATAGATGCATGTTGGTTAATTAGCAAATGTTGCGATATATTGAAGCATGCTGATATGGTATATATATGCATGCCTATTTCGTATTCTTGATTTATATATCTGTTGGTTCAAATGCTTATTCGTTGCATAATACCTATGCTAGAGATAAGCGGTATTTGCGTATACCCTTAGTATAGGGACCCAAAGGTGAAAACATTTTCTAAAACCGGGAGTCGAGGATCCCGAGTAGATTTTATATATATATATATATATATTTATATATATATATGGTTATAGTTTTCAAAACTATTAATTGAATAAGGTTTATTCGATAACTTTATTTTATTAATAAATATTATTTATAATATTCATTCGAGGTATTATGACTCCGCTTAGTACTGAAATATATTCTTTATTTTATTAAAGAATAAGGTGTTAATAATCAAACTTATTTTCGATTATTCAAATAAAGATAATACTTTCATATAAGTGTATCTTTGGTTATTTAATACCCGTTTTCAAGTATAAGTTTTAAAACTTCTACTTCAATTATTTTTATAAAGATTATTCTTTATGGGAATATTATTTAAATAATAATATTCAGATATTTTCTAATATATCGGGACTGATTTATTTCATTAAATCAGCTTTACTCCAAACATTCTTAAAAATGTTTTCGAGTCTTCAAAATGATTTTAAAAGTTAGAGCGGATCCCAAAACTCGTTTTCCGATTTAAGATCTTCCTTTCGAAGGAGACTTGAATATTCGCTCAAAATCTTGGGGATCCGGCTCTATGGTGTATTTTATATTCGCAACATGGTTGCTGTTTTGAGAAAACAATTTGATTACTTGCCCAATGTTCGGGAAGTAAGTCCATCTGATTGAGTCGGCATAAGCGACAGGCCGGGGTACGGTCTATGAATGTGTAAGTGGCTGGGTGGCAGTCCATCAACGCGTGAGTGGCCGGGTAACGGTCTAGCGCGAGGTCCTAATGCGGCCAGGGTGATGACCAGTGAGGAATTCATCCATCTACAGTAGAAAAGGTTACTTATTGGTATCTTTGCCTGATCATCAAGATATCTGGTTTATGCCAAAATTCTTTTCCTTCCAAATTCATTGGATATTGCAACTCTGTTCATACTTTACATGACAGAGGTTTTCAGGAAATGTATGGGAGATATATATGGATATATATATCAGGACTTAATGAAGTATCTCGTAACTTCATTATTTATAATGATATTTCAAAGATTGAATCTATTCAAGTCTTATCTTGTAGTCTCATCTGGGTGATGAACTTTGAAACTGATTATAACTTGAACGGTGGTAGTTCAAGTAGTATTTGGATATAAAGTATATTGGAGTATCTTGGAACTTCATTTTTTTTAACTTATATCTAGTAAATGATTATCTTATGCATGACAAAGATTTTCAGAAAAACGTTGAGACAAGGTTAGATATATGAGATCACCTTGCAACGGTATTTTTATACAGTTATACACTGGAACTCTGTGTGTATTATGCATGGAAGAGGACTTCCAAGATTTTGAAAAGTATATATGTATATATACTGAATATTTTGCGACTTCATCGCATTAAGATATCAAACTTGGTTCATTTCTTTTGACCAAGACTTTCATGAGTACTATGAGAAGGCTCATATATTGTAAATCATTATACATATTATTTTGGTGGGCTTGCTGCTCACCCTTGCTTTATTTCTTCATCACACAACAACAGTTAGGAAAGATGGCCAGACTCCAGCAGACCCAGCGCAAGCGCGTGGGAAGCGTCCCGCGTCTTCCCGTTGATGTTGTAGCTGCTATAGCTGCAGAGGTAGATCTATTGTAGATCAGACCATCTACTTTTGAGAATCAATTATGTATAATTATAACTTGTGGCAGATAATGGCAATTAACTGTAAATTTATCAAGAAATCATTTTGGGATGTAATAACTTTTAAATTGTGGATTCAAAGACTTGTACTTATTTAAATTTCATCTCTGAGACTATAACGGGTTGTGGTGTGTGTTAGTGTGGGGTCACAGCATAAGGTTATTATTATTAATTAAGTGAAGTGATATTATGGAAAGAAAGACCGTGACGACCCGGATCCCCGACCCCGAATCTGGGGGTGTTACAATGTTGGGCGGAGTGAAGCACGAGGGTGATCGCCCCCTATATACAAGGTTTGGATCCTATCCCTGAGGATCAGGAATTTTCTGGTCCTTACACTGAGAGAGATTCCGAATCTACAGATGATGAAGTGGCCGCAAGAAGGAGGCGTGCTGGAAAAGAGCCAATGACTGATGGTCGTCAACGTCCTAGGAGCACTCAATGGACGAATTCCCAAGAAGTGCAGGAAAGGATCAGGGCTCATGAGGCTGAGATTCAAAGGTTGAAGCGCGACTTGGAGGCGCACCAGAACACCAGACCCCCACTACCTCCAAGGGGGAGGAATCCTCCCCCTATCATAGACCTGGATGGTCCAACACAGAGAAGGGCTATTGTCCCAAGGGCTGATCCAAGCAATCTTCTTCCCCTTGGAGATCCTGATGATCTACCCCACCATTCACTGAAGAAATAATGAATGCCCATATCTCAAGAAAGTTCAAGATGCCCACTATCAAAGCTTATGATGGCACTGGAGATCCCGCCAATCATGTCAGGACATTCTCTAATGCACTGTTGTTACAGCCCGTGAATGACGCTATTAAGTGTCGGGCCTTTCCTCAAACCCTGTCGGGTATGGGTCAAAGATGGTATAGTCGTTTACCCCCAAAATCTATTGGGTCCTTCAGATAATTAAGTCAGGCTTTTATTAAGCAATTCATCAGCGGGAGAGTGCATGAGAAAAGTTCAGCATCCCTCATGAGCATTGTATAGGGAGCGAAGGAATCCTTGAGAGAATACCTGAATCGTTTCACAAAGGAGGCTTTAAAAGTCCCGGACCTTGATGACAAGGTAGCCATCATAGCACTGCAACAGGGAACTAGGGATGAATTCTTCAAGATGTCCTTGGCCAAATGTTAGGGCGAAAACACGCGCTAATAACACACGCAAGTATACGCGTTTGCAAGTAATATAAAATACTTTCTAGTTCGTTCCCACAGAGACTCAGACTAATTATTGTTCAATTAAACTCACTCACCAATGTATGATTACTTCTCAATGTTAAGACAATAACACTTAGATTTGATTAACTAATTATTAACTACAATTAACTACTAGAATTAAGCACTTAATTAACACTTGAATTAATAATATTAAAACACTCATGAGATCACAACTTCATTACTACTTCCTTCAATAGTCATTGTTATTACCCTTAGCATGCAACAATGATGATATTAATCGAATAATACAAAACTGATAAAAGCCAACTTTCATTGTACTAATACCATTCTACCAAACATCCACAATTAAGATAGAAGTTGAATATGCATCAATTATGTTGAGTCCCTATATGTCTACAGAAATTGAAAACATAACGATTTAAGCATAAGTTATTCCTTTTGATTACACAGGGAGAATAAAATGGTTAGAGTTACCCACTAATCATGCATACTCTTACATGAACCTATGCTAGCATGGCAAGTTCTAAATCTCAAGATCCACCGTCGCTTCACAAGAGATTAACACCCTATCTTATATGTTCGCGATGCACATAAAACGAATACGCACAACCAATACTAGATATCATACAATCATCACACACTAAGGTATTAAATAACTAACTAAAGAATTCCATAGTAAATCCGTTACGACCCTATGATCACGATTAGCCCATGATAGCACTCATCGTCATCATGGGTTCATATGAAAGCATGATAATAACACACGAGAATAATAACTAAAACTACTTATATTAAACCAGAGTACGTCACAAGAGTAAATAGGTTCAAAGTAGAGAAAACTAGCATCCAACGTTACAACGAAATAAAGAATCACAATAAAATATGCTTCCTCTTCATTGCGGTGTGCTAAAACGGTATTCTTCCTTATCTCCTCGCTCTTCGATTAATACTACGATCCAACCTTTGTGAAACGTCTCTGAAATCTACTTATATAGGAGTCCCATAAAACCCAGATAACTCAGAAGTTGGAAGCGAAACAGAAATAGGAGTCTAAAATAATTAATCTGAAAATACGACCCTGCGCGGCCGCTCAGCTTTCCTGAGCGGGCGCTCAGCTTCCTGAGCGGTCGCTCAGTAGAGTTGAGCGGGCGCTCAGCCCCCTTCTGGAAACTAATATGTTTTTCCTCCGTTTCTTCGCTGCAATCTGCTCCTATCTTCCCACTTGCAATGCTAAACACACGCCAAGGCTTATTATTGATGAATTCTCTCCCGAGATGTAATTAATACCCTGAAATGTACAAACACTAGAAAAATGCATCAAATACACAAAATACTTGATTTCAAGACACCAATTCAAGCTATTATAAGACGTTCTAAGTGGTGTAAAATGCCACTTATCACCAAAAGCCCCCCTGAAAGCATGTTGCAGCTCCAAGATAGGGTCGGGAAGTACATCAAGGTGGAAGAGAGCACGAGGAAGACCGTAGTGAGTAATGAGGCTGGAGGCAAAAAAGCGGAAAACTGACCTGGAATATATCGCTAAGGACAAGTATCCTAGAACTGAGCAAAACCCTGATTCAACCCCCAAGAAGGGAGGACCTGGGCAAAAGTTCACTGAATACGCTAAGCTGAATGCTCCTAGAAGCCAGATCTTGATGGAAATCGAGAAAGATCGAGATATTCGTTGGCCTAAACCCTTGAAGGCTGATCCTGCCAAGCTAGATAAGAGCAAGTATTGTAGATTTCATAAAGATGTTGGTCATGACACCGATGAGTGTAGACAACTAAAAGATGAAATTGAGTTCCTCATTCGAAAAGGAAGATTGAACAAGTACACTGGACAAGGAGGGGATAGGAATAACAATGGAAGAAAGAACTTTAAAGATCGTAGGAAGGACCAAGACGATCAGGGGCGGAATCCCCAGCCTAGAGGACCGGTTATAAATGCAATTTTTGGAGAGCCGCGACCTCGAGGGCCTGTGATAAACATGATTTTTGGAGGACCAACTGCTGCTGAATTATCCAGGAACTCCAGGAAAGCATATACTAGAGAGGTTATGCAGATTGTTGGAGAAGCCCCGAAGAGGGCCAGGACAGGAGTAACAATGGCTTTTGATGATTATGACCTAGAGTGTGTGAAATTTCCTCATGATGACCCGCTGGTTATAACACCGATAATAGAAAACAGCCCGGTGAAGAGGGTCCTCATAGATAATGGTGCTTCAGTGGATATCTTGCTCCATGACACCTTTTTAAGGATGGGTTATAATGATTCTCAATTAACCCGGACCGATATGCTGATATATGGATTTGCTGGAGTGGAGTGCCCCGTGGAAGGGATAATCAAGTTGCCAACAACCATAGGTCAGGAACCAAGGCAAGCAATACAGATGTTGGACTTTATGGTGGTGAGGGCTAGTTCGTCTTACAACGCTATAATGGGAAGAACAGGGATACATGCCTTTAAGGCAGTCCCTTCTTCCTACCATTCGGTAATGAAGTTTCCCACCCGGAATGGGATTGGAGAAGAAAGAGGAGATCAAAAAATGGCTAAAAGTTGTTATGTGGCCTCACTGAGGGCAGATAGAGTCGGGGGGCAGGTTCTGCCTATTAAAGATATGGATATTAAAGAGAATGATGAGAAAAGAGGGAAGCCAGCAGAAGACTTGGTCTCGATTCCTTTAGCTCCAGAGGATCCTGAGAAGGTGACTTTCGTTGGAGCCACAATAGAGGAGCCCCTTAGAGAGAAGTTGGTGAAATTTTTGCAAGAAAATAGTGATGTGTTTGCATGGTCAGCAACTGATATGCCAGGAATAGACCCGGAACTGATTACTCACAAGCTGAATGTGGATCCAAATCGGAAGACAATTAAGCAAAAGAAAAGAAGTTTTGCTCCAGAGAGGCAAGAAGCTATAGAACAGGAAGTAGAGAAGCTCTTGGAGGCTGGTTTAATCGAGGAAATACAATTTTCAGAATGGTTAGCAAACCCTATAATGGTGAAGAAGGTCAATGGGAAATGGAGGATGTGTGTAGACTTCACTGATCTAAATGACGCATGCCCTAAGGACTGTTTCCCATTGCCTAGGATAGATACTTTGATAGATGCCACTGCTGGACATGAGATGCTGAGCTTCATGGATGGATTTAGTGGATACAATCAGATCAAGATGCACAAAGGCGACATCCCAAAGGTATCATTCATCACTGACTTTGGTGTTTATTGTTATCTTGTTATGGAATTTGGTCTCTAGAATGCAGGAGCCACCTATCAAAGGTTGGTAAATAAAATTTTTAAGGATCTTATTGGCAAGACCATGGAAGTCTATGTTGATGACATGTTAGTCAAGAGTCTAGTAAAGACTGACCATATAACCCATTTGAGGGAAGCTTTTGAGGTCCTGAGATACCACAAGATGATGTTAAATCCTACAAAGTATGCTTTCGGAGTAGGATCCGGAAAGTTTTTGGGATTGATGGTCTCCAAGAGAGGAATCGAGGCCAATCCCGATAAAATAAGGGCAATCCTAGACATGGAGCCCCCAAAAACTATCAAAGATGTTCAGAAGCTCACAGGAAGGGTTGCTGCGCTGGGACGATTCATCTCCAAGTCAGGGGACAAGTGCTTGTCGTTCTTCAAGTCCTTGAAGAAGGTCAAAGATTTTGAATGGAGTGAGGAAAGCTAGAAGGAATTTGAGGAATTAAAGAAATATATGGCTCAAGCCCCGTTGTTGGCCAAACCAACTTTGAATGAAGTTTTATACTTATACTTGGCCATTTCAGAGAATGCCATGAGTGCTGCGTTGGTTAAGGAGGAACTAAAAATCCAGAAACCCGTATACTATGTCAACAAAATTCTGTATAGAGCTGAGTTGAATTATTCAACTATTGAGAAGTTTGCTTTAGCCTTGGTAATGGCTTCGAGAAAGTTGCGTCCTAACTTTCAGGCTCATAAGATTGAAGTGCTAACAAATCATCCCTTGAGAAATATTATTCACAGTCCCAAGGCTAGTACGAGGTTGATCAAGTGGGCAATAGAGCTGGGAGAATTCGACATCAAGTATAAACCATGAACGGCAATAAAAGCCCAGGCGTTAGCTGACTTCATGGTGGAATGTACCATACCCAACCAAGAAGTCGAGGGGCAGGGAGATACCTTACCTCAAGACAAGGAAGTTGATAAGGGGGACAAAGAACAAGATGATAAGGAGAAAGAATATTGGGTGCTCTATTTTGATGGAGCATAAAAAACAAATTCAAGTGGAGCAGGTTTGGTTTTACAAATCCCTGATGGGTTCTTGATTGAGTATGCCATAAAGTTAGACTTCCCGACCACAAACAATGAGGCAGAATATGAAGCTCTGATAGCTGGACTTGGCTTAGCAGGGACACTTAGAGTCAAGAACTTAAAAGACTGCGGAGACTCGAAGCTGGTCATATCCCAGGTGAAGGAAGAGTTTGAGGGAAGGGATGATACGATGGCTAAATATGTTCGCCTAGTAAGGGCTATGATGACCCAATTTGATGAATGCCATGTTGAGCACATTCCGAGGGAGGATAATGCTAAGGCAGATGCATTATCAAAGTTTGCTTCATCTGATATAGAGGAAAGTTCAGAAAGTGTGTACTTCCGCATTCTGAAGACACGAAGCATTGATGTTAAGCTTGTAGCTCCTATAGGTCTGGGGATGTCATGGATAGATCCCATTAAGACTCATATTTAAATCAGTTGGTTGCTGAGCGATGCTACTGAAGCACGAAAGTTGGCTGTTCGAGCACTAAGATACTCTTTGATAGATGGAATTTTGTACAAAAGATCTTTTGTTGTTCCTTATTTAAGATGTGTCAGGCCCGATGAGGCACGCTTGGCTCTTGAAGAAGTACATGAAGGTATCTGTGGGCAACACCTGGGGGGCAGGGCCCTAGCTCATAAGATAACCCGTTTTGGCTTCTATTGACTAGAAATGATGGTTGATGCCAAAGAATATGTGAAAAAGTGTGACCGCTGTCAGAAGCACGCACCAGTCGTTAGACAACCCCCCGAGATGCTGACCTTCATCAACTCGCCCATCCTCTTTGTTATGTGGGGAATGGATATAGTTGGGCCTTTCCCCATGGCCACGGCACAAAGAAAGTTCCTGATTGTAGCCATTGTTTATTTTACTAAGTGGATTGAAGCCAAGCCTTGGCCAAAATCATAACTAAGCAGGTTGCACAATTCCTGTGGGAAAATATCATGTGCCGATATGGAATTCCCCACATCCTAGTCACTGAGAATGGAATACAGTTCAACAATGAGGAATTCAAGAAGTATTGTGAGGAGAATGAAATTGAATTACGATTCACCTCTGTGGCTCACCCGCAAGCCAAAAGACAAGCAGAAGTGGCGAATCAAATAATCCTGGATGGACTAAAGAAGAGGATCGAGAAGTCGAGGAATAACTGTGTGGATGAGATACTCCCAATACTATGGGCCTATAGGACTACCTGTAGAGTCATGACTGGAGCTACTCCCTTCATGTTAGCATATGGGGCAGAAGCAGTTGTTCCTATAGAAATATCACATTCCTCCCCCCAGGATTCAAGCTTTCAACGCTGAGGAAAATGAGGAAGGGCGGAGGTTAGCCCTGGATCTAATTGATGAAGTGCGAGATGAGGCACGTGCGAAAATAGTGGAATATTAGAAAAAGGCTTCATTCTACTACCACCTAAGAGTTAATAAAGGTTCTTCAAATAGGTTGACTTAGTCTTGAGGAAGGTGGAAGCTTCTGGTGTAGGGCAGAAAGGGAAGCTTGCCCCAAATTGGGAAGGGCCATACAAGGTCAAGAGTGGTCAAGGTAGAGGAACCTACAAGCTGGAGACTATGGATGGTTTTGAAGTCCCGGGAACTTGGCATGCATAAACCTAAATATCTTACTATGTGTGAAGTAATTGAGCATGATTATCACTTATCAAGATGACAAGTAGGTTAAAAAAGCACCTTGAAGCTTTGCTTTGCTTAGGATTTACATGTTTTAGCTTTATTTGAGGTTTATTAAGACTTGTATGAGGGATGAACCCCAATAATTTGTGAAGTTGAGAAAGTTTTCAAAATATGTTTAAGTCTCTTTGGCAAGGCAAGTAAACTAAGTGCATGAAATGCAAGCATAATATAGATAAATAGAAATGGATCAAATAAATAGTATAAAGTTTGATAAACAAAAGTCTCGAAAATAAGATAAAATAAATAAGCCACGCATGGCTGGAAAATCTCTAGAGAGCTGAGGTGCCCTCGACATCCATGTCATCATCTTCTCGCTCTCGCTCGAAGTCTCTGTCGTATCGGAGGAGGAAGAGCTATCATCATCAGCAGGCCTGAAAGACAACTCTGGAAGAGGAAGAAGCGTGTCCTGAGGGATACGATCCGAGACTACTACTCGGGTATGAAACCTCTGCAGCAAAGCCTCATCATTAAGGCAGACATAGTCCACTGGGTCAATATCAGGACAGGCCTCGTTCACGGTCCCAAGGGCCATGTCCCAACCAGTCCCAAAAAACCCAGGGAAGACTGAGTCATCCCTTACCCTCATGGACTGGGTAAACTCCTCCGAGTCCAGATAGTTATCAATCGCCTTATCTTTCTCGGCCCGCAGCACCACTAGCTCAGAGTTAGACTCCCCGAGCTCCTCCTCCTTGTGCTTCAACTTCCGCTCCAAAGCGACATACTTCTTCTGTTGCCTCTTGAGGGCATTATCAGCTTTGTTAGAGGCCCTCTTCCATGATTCAGCTTACCTTACAGCGCCTTGGAAGTAGGCGTTAGACTGAAACAAAACAATAAACAGAAATGTAAGGCAAGTGAATGCTACAAGTAAAAAAGAGTACAATGGTAAGAAATAGTCATACCGAGGCTAAAGACTGAGCTCCCATTAGCTTATCCTTTCCAAGTTAGGAGTAGCCACCACATCGGTGAAGTCCTTGGGAGTAACGCCGTGGTAAGACCAGTCCCAGGCGTGCTTCATGGATCCAACCACAGTATCCCCTCGACGGAATCCCCAAAGATGCTGAAAGGCGCCTGTAGCAGCAGAGACAGGAGCAACAGTAGTGATAGGGGCACTAGGGGTTTCAGCTCCCTCAGCTGAAACTTCCACCATGGGCTCCTTGTGCTTCCGTAGGAAGCTAGGCTCCGTAGCCTTTCCACGAGTATCCAGACTCGCAAGATGAGCCTTCTTCATTCTTGCAGTCTCCTCAACAGGGGGCACATTATCCTAGTTGATTTCCTTAGCAGATGTAAAACAAGAGAAAAAACAAAATAAGTGGTGTCAATAATACATGAAAGAAAGTAAAAACGAGAAGGGAAGAAAAAATACCCTGTTGAGAAACAGAGGATAGCCCCTCGTGGATGAGGGAGAAACCCTCTAGAAGAGTTCAGCTAGTAGTGGCACCATCATCCGAGTAAGCTCATCTAATGATAGTTTTCCTCGGGGGTTAGGTGAATGGATTTGAGGCTACCATCACTAACCCTCCCAAAGGAAGATCTGAAGAGGGTGCCCCAGTCACCATTCTCCCACCTTAACCCGACAAAACTATTCCTCCAATTTTGGTTATTGTCGGGAATGGAGGCGCTGTTAAAAATGTTGCTTACACTTGGGCCTTTGTTTAACGTAGACCCAAACCACAAATACTAGAAGAACTATTGTAACATTGAAAAACCTTCCTAAAAATAGTTACAGATAAGGGAAAACCTCCCCGAAGACAACAACCATGAAATATAAAATATTCCTCCAGGTGTTCGGAGGAAGCTGACAAGGGTTTATTTGCAATCAGCTAGGAGGTGAGGAATAAAGGGGTGAAAAGGAAACCTAAGCCAAGCATCAAGGGCATCTGTGTAAATGAAAGAGTATCGGGTTTCCAGTGACAAGTATGGTCACCACCAGAAACTGGAACTAACCTAAGGGGAGGGCGAACGTTATAACGTGCATTTAACTTATCATAATCTATATTGTGCCAAGTGTTGCAATGATTAAAAGAGTCGAGATGTGCGGTGGAGGGATATTCATCCCCCTAGTATTAATCATATCTATCAAGACATGTAAGAAGAGCGGATCTCGATATCCTTACCTCGGTTTGAAGCCGAGGCAATCTTGGCCGCTCTCTCAGCACCTTTATCTGCCATTGATAGAGAATGAAGAAACCTGGAAACCTTGGAAGGAAGGGAGGCTGGAAAACTAAAGAAGAGGAGTGTTGATAGTGGAAGAATAGAAGATTTGAGTGAAGAATGAAATGAGAAGTGTGAGGAAATTACACTCTCATCCCATCCTTATATAGGCACTTGAAAATAAAAAATGGGCCTAGAAAAGCCCACTTGGGCCAAAAGTCAGGAAGAGTCTGGAATGCTCTACAAAGTATTGGAAGAATTTTGGTTTAAGCACATATATTTGAGAACTTTCTGGAAAAATCCAGAAACATTTGAAAAAATTCCATAAAAAACCTCGAAAATTCCAGAAGGTTCTGGGAATTTAGCTTAAAAATGGGGCCCAGCCCAAAAATTATTGGGCCTAAGGGTACCAAATCCCAGTTCAGAAAAAGGCCAAGTATTCAACAAATCAAGCCCAGGATCAATACAAATTAACCCAAGTGAAAGGCCCAATTAAGAATTCAAATTATAAGCCTAAGCAAAAGGCCTAGGATAGAAAATATAATCTGGCTCAAGATCAAGCCCATAAAAAGGACCCAAATATTGGTTAGGAAGACCAAAGTTAAGCCCAAAATAAAAACCCAAGAAAATAGGGACGAAAATTTTCTGAACTATTCGACCAAAAAACTATGTAGAAATCCTGGTCGAAGGGCGTAAGGTCAAAATTCTGGTCGAAATGATTTAGGTCGAATGACTATGACTAGGGCCTGAAAATGGGGGATAATTCGACTAGAACCTGGCCATATTCGACCAAAAACTATGTAGAAATCCTGGTCGAAGGGCGTGAGGTCAAAATGATTTTGATCAGGGCTTAAAAGGATGATTAATTCGGTCAAAACGAGGAATCCTGACCGAAAGGGTTGAAAGTCTGATCGAAATACAAAATATATATATATATATATATTGTATGAAATCCTGGTCGAAATTCGACCAGAAAGTGAGGTCGAATGATCCTGCTCGAATTTCTGTAGACCAGGGGAATTAGAGGCTTAATTCGACCAGGATCCTGGTCGAACAGGATTCCTGGTCGAACCAGGTATATAAAAAAAGAAAAAGAGAAAAAAGAGAAAAAGAGAAAAAAAGAGAGAGGGAAGAAAAATCCTGAAAAAAAAGAAAATTAAAATAATTTTCTGAAAATTATGGATAAATCCCAGAATTAAGGGAAAAAAATCCAGAAAATTATGGATGATCCCATAATTAAGGGAAAAAAATCCAGAAAATTATGGATAAATCCCAGAATTAAGGGAAAAATCCAGAAAATATGGATAAATCCCAGAATTAAGGGAAAGAATCCAGAAATAAGGAGAAATCCCAGAATTAAGGTAAAATCCAGAAAATTAAGGATAACCCTGAAACAAAGGGAAAAAATTCCCATAATTCAGGGAAATTCTTGGAAATCAAGATAATTCCTAAATAATAGGGATTAAATCAGATCATTGTGAATGTGTATGGTCGCTCCACACTTTACGCCAAGCGATACCCTCTAAGGGAACGAATGAACTTAACTTCTGCGAAACCTAGTCACTGTTTCCCAAAAGTTGGGGGCAAATGATAGGGAATAAATAAATCCTGATTATGTAGTTAATGTTGCATTAAGTACACATGAGTTGGGCTATAAGGCCCAATAAGAAGATGTATGACATTCAGACCAAAAAGGTTAACACATTGATTAGGCCTGATGGAACAAAGAAGGCCCAAAACCCTGAATATTAATTAATTTCATAATTAATTAATAGGGGAGAAAAACAGTTATTAAGATAAGTCCTGGTGGGGATATAAAACCTTGTAGATTGGCCTCCAAGGAACCTGGTGGGATAAGGAATCAACTTCCTACCTTTTAGGACTCCAAAGTCCATTCTAATTCTGAGACTTGCCCACCAAGTCTCCTAACCCAAGTCCAATTCAGGGACTCCCGACATCTATATAAGGGGCCTCATCCCATAAATTAGAACTACGTTTTTTGACTTAATCCTTGGCAATCAGCAAGGTACGTAGGTGTTAGATATATTTATGATGTCATGTCTAATATGATTTATGTTTAGTTTTCAGATCTTACTTAACAGGACGAATCAGGACTTAACTGGAAATCAGTACTTATACTGAAGTCAGGACTTAAGATATCAGAACTTAATTTGTCAGAACTTAAGTTATTAGGAGATATTTATCAGGAGATAATATCAGGACTTAAGGAGACGTTCAGATAAGGAAGGCGGCTGATTGAAAGGAAATAAGATCAAGACAAACATAAGAAGAGATATGCATGGAGAAGAATTCTATGAAGAATAGAATACTTGGAAGAAAAGATAACTGATTGATATATATTAGGAATCAGAATTATATTCGATATCAATTAGAAGATTATCTTGTAACTGTGTAGTATATAAACACAGACATAGGGTTTACACTATATGTGTTATCTTAATCGAGATTATTATTCATTATAACCCTAGCAGCTCTCGTGATAATTTGTTCATCACTGAGAGAGAACGGTTCTTTGTAACAGAGTTTATTGTGTTGAATAAAATTTGTGTTCTGTTACTTGAGTTCTTATATTCGATTTGATTGTAGTAAACACTGTATTCAACCCCCTTCTACAGTGTGTGTGACCTAACAAGTGGTATCAGAGCAATTTGTTAACATATATACAGTAAAGATCCAAAAACAATCATGTCTGAAGAAGCACAAACTCCCACCAAGCCCACCAAAACTGAAGAAACTCCAAAGACTCAAATCCATAATCGATATGAGATTATTAGGGTTCCCATACTGAAACCTTCTGAGTATCCCATATGGAAGGTGAGGATGTCTATGTTTCTGGAAACTACAGATCCAGAATACCTTGACAGAATTAATGAAGGACCACATAAGCCAACCAAGCTCTCTGTTGTAGTTGCAGATCAGCCAGCACAGACTATACAAAAGGATAAAAGTGAATATACAACTGAAGATATCTCATCTATTGTAAATGATGCAAAGGTAAGACATTTGCTGCATAGTGCCATTGATAATGTCATGTCAAACATGGTAATTAACTGCAAGACTACAAAGGAGATATGGGATGCCTTGGAGACAAGATGCCAGGGAACTGATTCAATTAAGAAGAACAGGAGGCCTATACTCACTCAAGAGTATGAGCACTTTGACTCAAAATCTGATGAGTCATTAAATGGTTTATATGATAGATTTGTCAAACTCTTGAATGATCTGTCACTGGTGGATAAGGAATATGATCTTGAAGATACTAATCTCAAATTCCTTTTAGCTCTTCCTGAAAGTTGGGATTTGAATGCCATAATTATAAGAGACAACTATGCTCTTGATGAAACTACTCTTGATGAAATTTATGGTATGCTCAAGACTCATGAACTTGAGATGGATCAAAGAAGTAAGAGGCATGGGAGAAAGTCAAGGACAGTTGCTCTTAAGGCTGAGGAGGAATCCCCTAAAGTGGTTGTCTCAAAGAAAGGCAAAGGAAAGACTCTCATCATAAAGTCTAATACTGAGTCATCAAGTTCTAATAGTGATGAGGATTCAGAAACTGAAATTCTATCTGAGATGGACCCTGATGAAGAGATGATGAAGCTGTGTGCTCTTATGGTGAAAGGAATCACAAAGATTGCATACAGGAAATTCAGAAGGGGAAAGAAGTTTTCCAGGAAAGGTGCAAGTTCTGATAAGAAAGGTTTCAGAAAATCTGAAGGCAAAGGAGGAAAGTCTGAAAGAGGAGATTACTCAAATGTCAAATGCTACAACTGTGGTGAGAAAGGACACATATCTCCTGATTGCAAGAAAGGAAAAAGTGACAAAGGCAAGGCTCTTGTCACAAAGAAGAAAAGCTGGACAGACACTTCAGATTCTGAAAGTGAGGTGAACTATGCCTTGATGGCAAATGCTGATAGCAGTTCTGAAGCTGCTGAGTTAAAGGTACCTCAAATAACTTATGCTTTCATACTGATGATATTACTGAGTTGAGAAGATATCTTAAAACCATGTTCATTAGTTATAGAGATCAAACTTTAACATGTGAAAGATTAACTTATGAAAATCTTGCTTATAAAAAAGGAATGATTATTTAGAAAAATAGTTAGTTATGTTCCATCAAACTCAGAAAGATAGAGATGATGCTTTCTATGTTAGAGATGAAGTGCTTAAAATGAATGAATCTCTAAAAACTGAGTTAGAAAAGGAAAGAGAGATTATCAGGACTTGAACTAACTCTGGATGAACAACTCAGAATTTGTTAAGTAGTGGAAACTGGAAAGAGGGCTTAGGTTATGGAGATGATAAGAATAATAAAGGAACTATAGAAATTGAGCCTATAGTTGTTAAACAAAAGCCAAAGGTAAATCCTGTTAAGTTTATAGCTGTAAAGTCTGATATTGATAAATCAGAAGTTAAAGAGAAATCAACTTCTGACAAACCAAAACATGATAAGCCAACTAAAGTTAACATAGGCTTAATGACAAAGAAGCAGCTTAAGCATAAGCTGAAAGATGTTAAGAATGTAAACAAGGTAAAGCCACCTAGGAAAAATAGGAATGGAAAGGAAAGAGTGTATAAAAGAAATGATTATAAGCCTGTTCCTAATGCTCCTAGAAAGAAATGTTATAACTGTGAAAGTGGAAAAAGGGAGGGGATTCTCGAACGCATAAAAGGCCAAAGTTTACAGAGTAGCTTTTCCTTTGGTAATACTCGGCTCGTCGCTACTTTGATTCAAAACAATTCTAACCATCTGGCTTCTTTTTGCAGGAAGAATAAGAACATAAACTCCTTACCTTCAAAATCAGGAGTTAATAGTCAGTCTGTTAGATATAGGCCACAAAATCCTTGTTTTCAGTGTGGTAGTTTATGGCATTCCATTTATACTTGTAAGGAATATCATAGTTTCTACTATGATTATTATCAAATAAAACCTTCTTTAAAGAAAGTTAGCATTATTCCTTCTACTGTAAGTTCTGATGCAAAGTCTGATACTGTAATTTCTGATAAGAAAAGTGTTAACATAGACTCTGATGTTAAATCCGCTGCAAATGTTAACAAACTTAATAAGCCCAAAGGATCCAAGCAAGTCTGGGTCCTTAAAACTAATCATAGTGGTCTTTGTGATTGCAGGGCAACAGGAAAAACATACTGGACAGTGGATGTTCAGGACATATGAATGGAAATAAAGCCCTTCTATCAGACTTTGTGGAGAAAGCTGGCCCAGGTGTTTCTTATGGAGATGGCAACATGGGAAAAACTCTGGGATATAGAAATATCAATCTTGGGAATGTCATCATTGAAAAAGTAGCTCTAGTCTCAGGACTTAAACACAATTTGCTGAGTGTTAGTCAAATCTGTGACAGAGGTTATCATGTGGATTTCTTTGAAGAATACTGTGTAGTTGTAAGCAAATCTACAGGCAAAGTTGTTCTGAAAGGATACATGCATGGTAACATTTATGAAACCAAGCTTTCAACAAGTTCTGATGGTTCTGCAATTTGTCTGTTAAGCAGAGCATCAATTAAAGAAAGCTGGAATTAGCACAAGAAACTCACTCATTTAAATTTTAACAATATAAATGAACTAGTCAAGAAAGATCTTGTGAGAGGACTGCCAAAATCATTATTTGCTCCTGATGGCCTTTGTGATTCCTGTCAAAAGGCAAAACAAAGGAAATCTTCATTCAAGACCAAGACTGAATCTTCAATTTTTGAGCCTTATCACCTACTACATGTTGATCTATTTGGTCCAATGAATGTCATGTCTATTGCAAAGAAGAAATATGCTATGGTCATAGTGGATGAGTTCACCAGATACACATGGGTGTATTTCTTGCACACAAAAGTAAAACTGCATCTATCGTGATTGATCATGTCAAACAACTGGATAAATTGGTCAAAGACTCTGTGAAAATCATAAGAAGTGATAATGGCACTGAATTCAAAATTTGATTATAGAAGAGTTCTGCAAAGACCATGGAATAAAGCAGGAATTCTCTGCTCCTGGAACTCAACAATAAAATGCAGTTGTTGAAAGAAAGAATAGAACTCTTATTGAAGCTGCACGAACTATGCTTATTGAAGCAAAGTTACCAACCTACTTTTGGGTTGAAGCTGTGCAGACTGTTCATTTTACTCAGAATGCAACACTTATCAACAAGCATGGAAAGACACCATATGAGATGGTGAAGAAAAAGAAGCCAAATCTGAAGTATTTTCCTGTATTTGGATGCAAGTGTTTTATTCTTAAGACTCATCCTGAATAGCTATCCAAATTTGATCTAAAAGCTGATGAAGGAATTTTGTTGGATATCCACTTTCCAGAAAAGCCTTCAGAGTCTCTTTTGATGATAGAAGATTACTGGACTTGAAGATTTCAATGATCATGATCAGGTGAGATTGAGAATGAAGTTTTAAATTCTGATTCTGTAAATGCTGACAGTCTAAATCCTGATACTGCAAATTCTGATGGGTTAAACTCTGATGTTATTGAAACTGTGATAACTACGCCAAAGAAAAATGCACCTGCGCAGGGGGAGCATATTGAAGATAAAACCATATCTCAAGAAGCATCAGAATCTAGAACAGGCTCTTCAAGTTTTGATTCATCAAGTTCTGATGGGCCAAGTTCTGATAATTCTAGAAACTCAAATAATGATAATTCTGGAAACTAAAATTCTGAAGGATCCAACTCAGAGAGCATAATTTCAGGGGGAGCATCAGAAAATGCTGATGGAGATAACATGGATCATGGAGGAGCATCCAATTCTAGAGATAATCTTCCATCTGCAAGGAAGTGGACTAAAGCACATACACCTGACTTGATTATTGGAGATCCTGAAGCAAGTATAAGAACTAGAACAGCAACATCAAATGAATATCTCTATCACTCTTTTCTTTCTCAGGTTGAATCAAAGAAAGTGGAAGAAGCTCTTCAAGATGCTGATTGGGTGCAAGCAATACAGGAAGAGTTAAATGAATTTGAAAGAAACAAAGTCTGGACCCTAGTGCCAAGACCAAAGAACAGATCTGTTGTTGGTACAAAATGGGTGTTCAGAAACAAAACTGATAATGATGGTATAATTACAAGGAATAAAGCAAGGCTGGTTGCAAAAGGATACTCTCAACATGAGGGAATTGATTATGATGAAATATTTGCACCAGTTGCTAGATTGGAAGCCATAAGGATATTTTTGGCTTATGCTGCTCACAAAAAGTTTACAGTATTTCAAATGGATGTAAAAAGTGCTTTTATTAATGGAGAATTGGAAGAAGAAGTATATGTTGAACAACCTTCAGGTTTTGTAGATTCAAAATTTCCTCATCATGTCTACAGACTTGATAAAGCACTTTATGGCCTTAAATAAGCTCCAAGAGCATGGTATGAGACATTAGCTCAGTTTCTTCTGGAAAGTGGATTTAACTGAGGGACTATTGAAAAAACATTGTTTTATCTCAACCATGGAAAGGACTTACTTTTGGTGCAGATATATGTTGATGATATCATTTTTGGTTCTATAAATGACAGACTTTGTAAAAGGTTTGCCAAGCTAATACAGTCAAGATATCAAATGAGTATGATGGGAGAACTTAGCTATTTTATGGGCCTTCAAGTCAAGCAGAATGAAGAAGGAACTTTTATTTGTCAATCTAAGTACACCAGAAATTCGTTGAAGAAATTTGGAATGCAAGATTGTTCAAGTGCATCTACTCCTATGGCAACTGTAACAAAATTGGATAAGGATACTGGTACATCAGTAGATATTACTGATTACAAAGGTATGATTGGATCACTACTCTATCTAACTGCAAGTAGACCTGATATCATGTATGTTACCTGTCTTTGTACACGATTTCAAGCAAATACAAAAGAACCTCACTTAACAGCTGTGAAAAGATTTTCAAGTACTTAAAGGGTACAGCTGATCTAGGATTGTGGTATCCTAGAGAATCAGACTTTAAGCTAATAGGTTACTCAGATGCAGATTTTACAGGATGCAAAATTGACAGGAAAAGCACAAGTGGAAGCTACCAATTTATTGGAGGCAGATTGGTTTCTTGGTTTAGCAAGAAACAAAAGTCAATTTCCATATCAACTGCATAAGCATAATACATTGCTGCAGGAAGCTGTTGTGCACAGATTCTTTGGATGAAGAATCAGTTACTGGATTATGGGTTAACATATTCCAAAATCCCTATTTACTGTGATAATCAAAGTGCTATTGTTATTACAGGTAATCCAGTTCAACACTCAATGATAAAGCACATCAGCATAAGGTACCACTTCATAAGGGAACATGTGGATGAAGGTACAGTGGAATTGTATTTTGTTCCAACAGATCAACAACTAGCAGATATCTTCATAAAACCATTGTGTGAAGCTAATCTTACAAGATTGGTAAATGAACTTGGAATGGTTTCAGGTTCTTTCTCTAAATCTGTTTAGTTTATGTTCTGATACATCAGACTTTATGATCAGTATTTACAGATATTACTATCTTTGTGTATTCTGTGCTTAATTTGAAATTTTTTAAGTGATGATTGTTGTCTGATGTGAATTTCTAAACTCTGATAGTGATATGAATATTTCTGTGACTATTCAATCCAATGAGGATAACTGTGCTAGATGCTGACCTAGTAGTCTTTAATATACTAAAGATCCCATGTTTGAAGTAATTGTTTATGTGGAAATATTTTAACACAAGCAAATTCTGATATTGAGCTTGGTTAAAGTTTACTTTGTGTATCTTATTACTAAGTCAAAAACTACAATAGTGCTTCTTATCTGTTAAGTTCTGATGTTAGTAAATCTGATGGATGTACTAAGTGTTGATAAGCCGCACTTATCAAAAGAAAAAGAATAGAAAAGAAATAAAAATTAGGTACTTCTTTGAGATCTAGAGTAAAAATATGGAAGGGAAGACCCAGGTGCATTGCTGGTATTAAGTAATATGCATTAAAAAAGCAAAATAAAATTTTCTTGGTGACTTTTCACATTCTCTGATTACTGGAGAAATACTCTGATAATAGCATAAATTCTGATAAGAAGTTGTGACTCACTTACACTGAGAAGCCACTGTAAAAAGGAATTTCAAAAGATGCATAAAATGAGCACAAAACAGTTGAGGTGGACTCATGCATGAACTCATTCTATAGTAGACTTCAGAATAATAACAGATTTTGAGCAAAGTTCTTAGTTATGCCTTATTTATAAGATGTACTGAAGTGAATCAGACTTTACTCTTTGTCTGATATTTAGCTTTTTGCACACACATACACTCCATATGAATGATGAAAATTACTGTGGTGATAAATGTTATTTCAGATGAACAGTTTAAGTGTCAGTTGCATAAATTCTGAGGACAAGTTCTGATGGAAGTTCTGATGATTAAGTTCTGATGTACCCATATCAGTATTTGTGTGAAGAATTACAGGAATAAACATTCACTTTTCGAGTTAAGGAGCCATATTCTGATGACTTTTAAATTCTAATAATAATAAAGTTCTGATGCTGACGTGGCAATATTTATTTACTTGGTTTATTTTTGGTCATTACTTGAACGGTCATATTTTCTCAATATTGGTTTCTGTGAGATAAAGCATTAATAATCATTTGTTTAGTGGGAACCGTTTTTTCTAAAACTGAACGTGCAATGTAATTATTACTTATTTACCGTGCCCATTAACTTTTACCTTAACTGCTGCATGGCTGACAGGTGTAAAGGTCTGTTCCACTTCTCATTAACTGCTGTCACGTGGGGTGTCTAAGTAAAAGAGATAAAAGATTTTCAAATCTTTTATTTTCATTTTTATTCTACTCACTCTCTCTCTTTTCTTATTCTCTCTCACATTTTCTGACGGTTTTTTTATACAGACATTTCATCAAAAACCTTTCAGGAAAACTAATTTTTCACTTATTTCTGATGGCGCCCAAGGATTTAATTGTTGATGGAGCCAAGTTTGTACCAAATAACTATGCTGCAATCTTGAATAAGGCTGAAGCTCCATCAAATCTGCACTTTGTGCAAGATTTATTAGCCAATAGTGAGATTGGGTATGCTTTGACCCAACCTCAAACTATTTCAAGCAAACAAGTGCTGACATTTTGGCAAACTGGGCTTTTTGATGATGGTGGTGCTACTTGTACTCCAAGCATTATTTTCTCATCGGGAGATGTTGAGCATGTGGTTACTCCTGGAGCAGTTCATAAAGCTCTCCACTTACCTGAAGGCTACACATTCTCAACAGTGGAGGATCCTGTCCTACAGCAGCTTATGGCTAGTCTGGGCTATGAGAAAAGTTTGGGAAAGCTGGGTCAACTGAAAAGATCAAATATCAGAAAGGAATGGAGCTTTTTCTTTGATTTTATCACTAAGGCATTCGCCAATAAATGCTCCAACTTTGATGCAATTTCTATCATGAGTCAGCAAATCGGGTATGCCCTTATTCATCAAACTTATTTTGATTTTGCAAATGCTGTGCTAGGTTTCATAGGGGATAGGATGACAGAGGATAGGAATGTAGTATACTTTGCTAGATTCTGTCAGCTTATATATACTTTTGTTGTGCTGATGAACCCCAACCTGCCAGTGATTTAATTCTACCCTTTAAGCTTACAAAAAGGGCTTTTAATGATTTGTTAAATGCTGATAATAAGAAAAAAGAGCTGAGACCCTTACAGATTCCTTAGTCAGTAAAAAAAATCTTGGTAAATTCTGATCCACAAACATACACATCTGTTTACCCTGATGTTCAACCCACCAACACAACCAACACAACAGCCATCAGAAGATACCATCTCTCACCAACCTCAAACTTCTCAACCTCAACCAACTCAACCCTCCATCAGGACATATTACAAACCAACACAGTCATCTCAACCTCAACCTTCAGCACATCCAGTGAAGCCTTCATCTTTAAAACCCAAGAGGACTAAGATAGTACCTCAGTCTTAACAGAAGAGAAGGAGAATTTTTCTGAGAGATGAGTCAGATAATGAGGAACAGGTGTTAGTGTATACTGAAAATATTTATTTGAAGTATGTACATTTATTTCTGGCCAGTTTATTTGAGAATCATTTGAATGTTTACATGTTGTCTAATATTATATATTGTGAACAATCTAGTATCAAATGGGATACAGAATATTAGATTGTTAAATACGGTTATATAATATAATAAGGTTCACAGCACAGGTGGTGTTGGACAATCCACTGGTATGGCTGTAGTATTATTTAGATTAGTTTATATTGACTAATAAATAATACTAGTATACTTTGTGTATATTGAACATGATCAAATTTAGAATTGTTCCCTTAATACTGATTAAGAAGGAGAACTAAGATTCTATGTTATTATTAATGCTTAGGTTCTTAATCCGGAAATAGTAATTGACACGTGTATATTATTTACATGCTTTGATTTATATATGAAATAATTCTTTAGAATTATATCATTATATTTTGGGTGATGGAATTATATACATGGTGGATATTATTTATTGAAGGAATCCATGTCCTGATAATATTCGGGTTAATGATGTCCCCTTGAAAGCTCAAAAAGATTTAATTATGTGAAACCCTGCAGGTGGAATTTATTCTGGCATAATTAAATAAAGGTTGAGTGGATGATCAAGGATAAAAGATATTAATTAAATAAATTATCAGTAATTTATTTAATTAATGGACATATGATATTTTAAACATGGGGAATTTAATAAGCAAATAATATTGGAACCGAATTAATTAAATTACGGTATTAGGAAAGGTAGTGCAAATATTAATTCTTTAGTGGATTGAATTAATATTTAATTACATTGGGCTAGACTCAAGATGTAATTAGAAGACCCAACCTAATTATCCATGGTCCCTATTGTAGCCTATATATATTCTTATTCTCTTCTTGCTTGGAATTGTGTGAAAACATATTGTAGCCACCAAGGAGCAAGAAGAGAGGATAACTTGAGAAGACGGAGGCCACACTTCGCTCAAGGGAATTTGGGAATACAATAGAAGAGCGTGGAATCAACCATTAACAAGGTAATCCTCTTTTCGTAATCTTTATCGTAAAACGTAGTAACACCCTAAGTCCGTGGTTCCCTACAATTGGTATCAAGAGCCTGGTAATGGGTTCTACGTTTTATGATATAATGTCTATGTCGTAATTATATATGCGTGTATATAGTGTTTTGCTTGTATTTGTTTTGATGCAGGTTGTTAATCCACTATTATGGCCATGTATATATTAATTATGTGTTTGGATCCCACGTGGTTTAATCGTGGTTAATTTTTGTTTTGGTTTCCACGTGGTTTAATCGTGGTTGTAATTTACACGAGGGTTGATCGTGTTAGAATAGATTTTACAAAATTAGTTTTGTATTAGATCTATTTTTTTTTGTAATTATTCTGGGTATTTTGTAATAGTTATGTGCGATCGGAAATCAATTCCGGTAGTTTTTTGTTCCGCTGTGCGATTACAAGGGGCTGCTGTTGATGTTTGGATCGAACAAAATCAAAACAAAACTCACAGAAAAGCAACAGGCGCGCGCGCGCTGCGGCCGCTGCGGCAGCTGGGACTGCTGGGGCTGTTGCGGCAGCTGGGACTGCTGCGGCAGCTGGGACTGCTGGGGCTGCTGGGGGCGTCGGGGCGCGTTTGGGGCAGATTTTTTTTGAGAGCTGGATTTTTTTTCAAGGGCCATAATAGTGAAAAATTTATTTTAATTTTTTCCATTAAATTTTAATTTTTTCTTTAATTTATTGATTATGTGTGTCGTTAATTATGTGTGTAATTCTTTTAAAATTGCATGTTTAACTTAATTAGGACGACATGGACATAAAATTTATTTATTGCTTTAATTAAATATTATATGTTGCTAAAATTATGTGTGTATTTTGAATGCATGATTAGACATAATTATAACAATATAGGGCCCCATTTAATTTTACAATTTTAATAAAAAAAATTCTAAGTGGGAGAGGGAATTAATATGAAATTAAATCCCATGGTCTCCATTATTGGTTGTAGGTAATTTAACATAAAGACGAATATAAATTATATATACGTCACCCATCGTGGCATGTAATTTGTGGTGTCTAGAATGTTATAGAAATTACTAGAACAAACTTCTTAAATTAATAAATTTTGAAAGGAATAAATACGGATTTTCTTTATTTCTGATTTGGGGCGATTTTATCAAAAACGGGTTCATCGAACTTGTAAGGCTGTGGGTTTTAAGCGAGACCGATGTGACTCCTCCACTACCTGGAAATCAAACCATTGATGAATATTGAATTGAAGTATTCTATTCAAGGCAAAATTACGAATATTGGAAGGTATACACGCCACCCATCGTGGCGTACCAAGTTCCATAGATTTCGAATAATTTAAGATTTGATGATGGTATACACTTAGCTATGAAAAATAATATAGTCCACCCCAACGTGGCATATTGTTTAGTAATAGGACCGAAGTAACATTTAAACAAAATTAGGTGGTATACATGTCACACATCGTGGCGTACCAGAAGCTTATAGTGTTTAGATGTTAGTGCATTAAATTTTAATAATTTAGATCTTAATAATTAATGCACCCTTATTTATCTGATGTTTTTATGCATGATTCTCAGGATAAAATGGGGTTAATCCACTATTCACCATACTTAAGGATAACAAACTTACCGGACCTAACTATATTGAATGGAAACGAAATTTGGACATTGTGTTGACTGCTGAGGAGTACAAGTTTTGCACTTATGAACCCAAGCCTGAACAGCCTGCTGCTGATGCTCCTGAAGATGAGAAAGAGTATTATAAACGATGGATTAAGGCTGATGAGATGTCGCGATATTACATTATGGCAGCAATATCGGGTGTTTTGTAACATCAGCATCAGTCTATGGCCACTGCTTCGGATATGCTCTTTAATCTTAAGGAACTTTTTGGAGATCAGAATAGGGCTGCTAGGCAAGTAGCCATGAAGGCTTTAATGAACACTCAGATGGCTGAAGGCACACCTGTAAGGGATCATGTTCTCAAGATGATGTCGCATCTGAATGAGATAGAGATCCTTGGTGCTGAACTTGACAGGGAAACCCAGATTGACATTATCCTTATGAGCTTGTCCAAGAGTTTTGAGCAGTTCCGCTTGAATTACAACATGAACAAGAGGCAGTATAGTCTCGCAGAACTGCTGACAGAACTTCAGGCAGCTGGAGGATTATTTCGGCAGAGTGTTCAAGTGAATGTGGCTGAGAAAGGTTCTTCCTCTAAACCGAAAGGTATTAAGAAGAAGAAAAAGGCTCAGACACAGAAAGCTGTGAAGGCAGTGGGAGTTCAGGGTGGTGTGAAAAAGCCTAAGGGAAAGTGCTTCAGATGCAAACAGTCAGGTCACTGGAAACATGATTGTCCTCTTCCTAAGAAGATAAACAATACTGGTATGTCTCTTTCTCTAGTTACAGAAACATTTATAGCGGCTATATCTACGAGCACTTGGTGTGTAGATACAGGAGCCACTGATCATGTTTGTAATTCTATGCAGGGGTTCCAACTATCCAGAATGCTTAGAGATGGTGAGATATACGTGTTCATGGGAGATGCTACGAAAGTAGCAGTAGTTGCAGTAGGAGTTATTCATTTATCTTTTGGTTCTGATAGGATTTTGGTTTTGAACAATTGTCTTTATGTACCTTCTTTTAGAAGGAATTTAATTTCGGTTTCTAAACTTGCTTTGGATGGTTATAATGTTTGTTTGGATCGTAATGTTTCTATTATGATGAATAAATGAATTATATGTTCTGGTACATTGCAAGACAATTTGTATATAATTAATCCTAGTCAACCTGCACTGCAACTGCAATTTAGGGAATTGAACAACACATCTTCTAACTCTACTAAAAGAAAGGAACCTTCTAGTTTGAACCAAACATATCTTTGGCACTTGAGATTAGGTCATATTAACTTGAGGAGGATTCAAAGACTGGTAGTAGACGGGCCTTTAAGCTCATTGGCAGTGGAGCCATTTCCAGTTTGTGAATCCTGCTTGGAAGGTAAAATGACTAATAGGCCTTTCAAGGCAAAAGGGAATAGAGCCAAACAACTATTAGAATTGGTTCACTCTGATTTATGTGGACCCATGAATATCCAAGCAAGAGGTGGTTATGAATATTTCGTCACTTTCATTGATGATTATTCTAGATATGGGTACATTTATTTGTTGCACCGTAAGTCTGAGTGCTTTGATAAGTTCAAAGAGTACAAAGCTAAAATGGAGAAGCGACTTAATAAAAGTATCAAGTCACTACGATCAGATCGTGGTGGCGAATACTTGCTTGGAGAATTTAGGGAATATTTATCAGAAAATGGGATAGAATCCTAGTTAACTGCACCAGGCACACCCCAGCAGAACGGTGTAGCAGAGAGAAGGAACCAGACTCTTTTAGAGAGTATTAGATCGATGATGAGTTATTCGGATTTACCCAAGTCATTTTGGGGACATGCCTTAGAGACAGCAGCTTATTTTCTGAACTTAGTACCTTCTAAGTCGGTTCCTAAAACCCCCTTAGAATTGTGGACCGGGGATAAACCGAGTCTAAGACATATTCGAATATGGGGTTGTCCAGCACATGTGCTGAACAAGAACGCGACTAAGTTAGAATCTCGTACATAAGTAAGGTTATTTGTAGGCTACCCCGTGGGAACGAAAGGATATTTATTTTATAGTCCGAAGAATCGGGATGTCATTGTTAGCACCAATGCAAGATTCTTAGAGGAGGAATATATAATAAATCACAAACCCATGAGTAGTGTCGTTTTAGAGGAACTAGTGGGAGGGACAAATAATACCCATGAAGCTGTAGTACAAGTAGAACAACCACAACATAATGTACAACCTGCCACTAATACCGCACCAGTGCCTCGTCGTAGTGGGAGGGTTGTTCAACAGCCTGATAGATTCATGTTTTTGGGTGAGTCTTCAGACTTGGTCTCTGGTGAACATGATGATGATCCCCGTACATACGAAGAGGCAGCACAAGACAAAGATGCAGATCTTTGGTAAAAGGCGGCTTTTCTTAATGGAAGTCTTGAAGAAACCATCTATATGCAGCAACCAAAAGGATTCATTAAGGAAGGCCAAGAGCATCTGGTATGTAAGCTTAAGAGGTCTATTTATGGACTTAAACAAGCTTCTAGAGACTGGAATATTCGTTTTGATCAGGCAGTCCAGTCATATGGATTTGATCAAAGTCCAAGCGAATCGTGCGTGTATAAGAGAAGTGAAGGTAATGCGGTGGTTTTTCTAGTACTATATGTAGATGATATTTTACTCATTGGAAACAATGTTGAGATGTTGTCATCAGTAAAGGCATGGTTGTTCAAATAATTTGACATAAAGGACTTAGGTGAAGCGGCATACATCCTTGGGATCAAAGTTATAAGGGATCACAAGAAAAGGATGTTGGCTTTATCTCAAGAGCCCTACATTGATGAAGTATTAGCTCCTTTTAACATGCAGAACTCCAAGAAAGGTTTTCTACCTTTTAAGCATGGAGTTGCTCTATATAAGAAGCAGTGTCCTTCGACACCTAAGGATATAGAGAGCATGAAAGCAGTTCCTTATGCTTCAGCATGTGGAAGCTTAATGTATGCTATATTATGTACGAGGCCTGGCATCTGCTTTGCTGTAGGCATGGTTAGTAGATATCAGTCGAACCCTGGTCAGGAACATTGGAGTGCAGTAAAAACTATACTCAAGTACCTGAGAAGGACTAAGGAGTATATGTTAATTTATAAGGCCTCAGATCTATTTCCTTTGGGATATACTGATTCAGATTTCCAATCAGATAGGGATAAGAGGAAATCAACCTCGGGATATGTTTTTACTTTGGGAGGTGGAGCCGTTATATGGAGGAGTGTAAAGCAGAAATGCATTGCAGACTCCATCATGGAGGCCGAGTACGTGGCGGCCTCTGAGGCTGCCAAGGAGGCTGTATGGTTCAGGAACTTCCTTTTGGACTTAGATGTGGTACCTAATTTGCCTAGGAGCTTGACAGTGTATTGTGATAACACTGGTGCTGTGGCAAATTCAAAGGAACCGCGAGACCACAAAGCAGCTAAACATATTGAACGTAAGTATCATCTCATACGAGGAATCGTAAAGCGAGGGGATATAGTTATGGCTCACATATCATCAGAAGACAAATGAGCAGATCCTTTCACAAAGAGCTTGCCAACCAAGGTTTTTGACAAGCATGTGGAAGCGATAGGAGTCAGATGGATGGACACATAGATTTTTATGTAATAGTGGATTAAATAAACACTGATGTACACATAGAATATTTTGAGTATAAGTGGGAGATTGTTAGTGTATACTGAAAATATTTATTTGAAGTATGTACATTTATTTCTGGCCAGTTTATTTGAGAATCATTTGAATGTTTACATGTTGTCTAATATTATATATTGTGAACAATCTAGTATCAAATGGGATACAGAATATTAGATTGTTAAATACGGTTATATAATATAATAAGGTTCACAGCACAGGTGGTGTTGGACAATCCACTGGTATGGCTATAGTATTATTTAGATTAGTTTATATTGACTAATAAATAATACTAGTATACTTTGTGTATATTGAACAGGATCAAATTTAGAATTGTTCCCTTAATACTGATTAAGAAGGAGAACTAAGATTCTATGTTATTATTAATGCTTAGGTTCTTAATCCGGAAATAGTAATTGACACGTGTATATTATTTACATGCTTTGATTTATATATGAAATAATTCTTTAGAATTATATCATTATATTTTGGGTGATGGAATTATATACATGGTGGATATTATTTATTGAAGGAATCCATGTCCTGATAATATTCGGGTTAATGATGTCCCCTTGAAAGCTCAAAAAGATTTAATTATGTGAAACCCTGCAGGTGGAATTTATTCTGGCATAATTAAATAAAGGTTGAGTGGATGATCAAGGATAAAAGATATTAATTAAATAAATTATCAGTAATTTATTTAATTAATGGACATATGATATTTTAAACATGGCGAATTTAATAAGCAAATAATATTGGAACCGAATTAATTAAATTACGGTATTAGGAAAGGTAGTGCAAATATTAATTCTTTAGTGGATTGAATTAATATTTAATTACATTGGGCTAGACTCAAGATGTAATTAGAAGACCCAACCTAATTATTCATGGTCCCTATTGTAGCCTATATATATTCTTATTCTCTTCTTGCTTGGAATTGTGTGAAAACATATTGTAGCCACCAAGGAGCAAGAAGAGAGGATAACTTGAGAAGACGGAGGCAACACTTCGCTCAAGGGAATTTGGGAATACAATAGAAGAGCGTGGAATCAACCATTAACAAGGTAATCCTCTTTTCGTAATATTTATCATAAAACGTAATAACACCCTAAGTCCGTGGTTCCCAACAACAGGTTCCAATATCAGAACCTGTTGTTGTAGAAGCTGTGAAGATCTCTTCTTAAAAAGATACTGAAACTAGGAGTTCTAGGCCCCTCAAAAGGCTTAGAAATCTAAATTCTGATGATGAAGCTCTCAAAGTCTCTAATTCTGCAAAGAAACTTAAAAAGCAAAGATCCAGGAGGGCTGTAAGTGTATCATCACACTCTGAAGAAATTCTGGAAGC
Source organism: Apium graveolens (assembly GCF_009905375.1). Lineage (NCBI taxonomy): Eukaryota > Viridiplantae > Streptophyta > Magnoliopsida > Apiales > Apiaceae > Apium > Apium graveolens. The sequence continues at coordinate 41,369 of NW_027418767.1, forward strand.
AACAGCTAAGGAAGGGGGTCAGGAATCTCTGATCCCAATAGAACCTATAGTAATTGAATTACTTCCCACAGCTGAATCAGACTTTACTCAAGCTCAAAAGTCTCCTATTCAAGAGCAAGAGGATATTCCAGAGCAAGTGCCTACACCTCCTGTGTCTCCTATAATTGATCCAATATATGCTGAAGACCCAGGTACAAGTGCTGAAATAGACATACATAACTTGGTTGTGCCTGCGGTTCGGTACTTGGAAGCTCCACCAACTCAACTCACTCCACCAACAACACCAATTTTGGATGCTGATTTCAATGCAGATATTTCAACAACACCAGTTCTGAATCTAGATGATGAAGATCAGATTAAAGGTGGGCATCAAAATTTGGTTGTTGATTAGAACTTGGTTGCAGATCAGAATTTAGAGGATGATGTTGAAGCCTCTATAGCCTCACATACTATTATTTTATCAGAGGATGCTAAGTTCTGATGCTGACAATGCTGAAATTACCGGTGAAGCTGCTACAAATATAGATGCTGATGTAGCTGGTTCTTCAGGACATGCGCCTCAACAAACAGTTAACAAAGTTGATTTGATCAAGAAGTTTGTTAGAGAGGATGCACCAGTACCTTGGAGTGAAACTCCTAGAGGAAAGGAGTGAACTAAGGAATGGAACACAGTTAGTTTTGTTCCTACTGAAAAAATTCTTGCTGAGCACCTGGCCAAAACTGATGAAATGCTGATAAATGATGATTTCAAGGCACAGCTGAGAGTTATTGCATTGAGTACAAGGCACCTTCAAGGTCAACACTCAATAACTCATGACAAGGTGAATAAAATTCAAGAATCTCTGATCCAGCAAGATATGAATATAAAATTGGAAAAGAACAGATTTTTCAAGCCAGCCTTTGACCGAATTGGGTATATTGAAAAGACTCAGGAGAAGCAACAAGATCAAATTTCTGAAATTCTAAAGAATCAAGCTTCTCAGCAAACTCAACTCAATGAGATCCAATCCTCAGTGGAATTACTTGTCTCTATTCTTTTACCTGCTGATGCCAAAAAGGGGGAGAAAGTGATTAAGTCCAAATGGAAATCTACTCAACCACCGAAGGGTAAGGATGATGGAAATGATGACCAGGGAAACTCTGAAAAGGGTAGAGGTCATGGTGAAGGTAAAGGTTCTTCATCAAGGACAACTGAAATTTCTACACAAAGAACAAGTTCTGATGCTGGGAGAAGAATAAGTTCTGATACTGGTAAAAGAATAAGTTCTACTAGACATCTGGAGCTTGATGAAGAAATTTCAAAGAGATTATTTCTCAAAGAAAATCCAGGAATGGACTTTGAAAGTCTAAAGGAAGAAGAAGCTAGACTTAAAGTAGAAAATGTCAACTCCAAGTCTAAAGCTTCTGTTGTTGAAAAGAAACTTCCAAAACCTAAGGGTATTATGATAAAGGAAAGGACAAATTCTGAGGCAACCAAAGCCAAATCACAAGTGGAGGTAGATCCAAGATCCAAGGGCAAAGAAAAAATTGATGAACCTGTAAAGGTATATGTTCCAATCATGGATGAAGAAATAATTGATGAAGAAGATGCTAGTCTTACTCTGATGAAAAAGAAGATTTCTCAATCAACCTCTGACATGGCTCAAGTTGTTCAGAGTCAAGATGTAGTAAGTTTTGATATGACAGTGAAGCAAGCAACCTCTGACATAGCTCAAGTTGGCTTGATATCAGAAGATAAGGAAAAGGAAACCTCTGACATTGCTCATGTTAAACCTTTAAAGATTCTACTATCAGGATTCACCAAAGCTCAACAGACTCAACCTTTGAAGACTACATCAAGTGGTTTTGAAGCAAGAGTTGTTACAGGAAAGGAAGCAAGAGACAAATCAGGATTGACTAGTTCTAAAGAGAAGAGAATACACAACACTACCAATGACCAACTTCCTTAAGTGAACCAGGTGTAGGAGCAACTCCTGAAAGATTGAATCAACTAGAATCTGTACAAATGGTTTACCACTCTGTTTTAAAGAAGATATCATGTTATACTTTATGATAGATGGGAGGGTATTCCAGATCAGGGAGAATGCTATTTCATTGAAGTATTTTGAAGAACTGGAACATGTTCTATTTCTACTTCAAGTGAAAAACAGATCAACAGATGGTGTTGCAGGTTGTTTAAAATCAAATATTCAAAGGCAGAAGAAACTTTACTCTGTAAAGTCTGACATACCATACTGTCCTAAGTACAAATCTCATAGTGGAGAAATTGTTGAAATGAAGCCTAATACTGCTAAAATCATCACTACATTTTCTGGTATTAAGGGACTTGAATTTAATTTAGAGTCTGATAAAGCCTATATCATCAGACTAGATCAGGATATAAGGAAAGCTAAAATAAATGATCTCAGGGCTGCTATCTTCCAAACTGGTGAAGATACAATAGAATTGAAAAATGCTAAAAGGAGGATGTTCAATGAACTTGAATATGCTGAGAGATGTCTGTTGAAGAACTATCTCAGAACAACTCCTGATATCAAAGAGATCAGAAATTGAAGCCAAGTCAAAGATCTATAACTGCTTAAATTCTGAAGTGTATACAGACTGAAGCTGATATCAAACTTTAAGGATGGTAAAGCTACAAGGACTGTAAGTTGTAGTTATCTAGTCAAATTCTCATGCATTTGTACTTAATGTTTTTGACATCATCAAATATCTGTTAAACTTGTATATTATGCTAATTTACAAGTTGGGGGATATTGTTAGATATATTTGTGATGTCATGTCTAATATAATTTGTGTTTACTTTTCAGATCTTACTTAACAGGACGAATCAGGATTTAACTGGAAATCAATACTTATACTAAGTCAGGACTTAAGATATCAGAACTTAAGTTGTCAGAATTTAAGTTATCAGGAGATAATATCAGGACTTAAGGAGACGTTCAGATAAGGAAGGCGGCTGATTGAAAGGAAAGAAGATAAAGACAAACATAAGAAGAGATATGCATGGAGAAGAATTCTATGAAGAATAGAATACTTGGAAGAAAAGATAACTGATTGATATATATATTAGAAACAAAATTATATTCGATATCAATTAGAAGATTATCTGGTAACTGTGTAGTATATAAACACAGACATAGGGTTTACACTATATGTGTTATCTTAATCGAGATTATTATTCAAAACAAAAACCCAAGAAAATAGGGACGAAAATTTTCTGACCTATTTCGACCAAAAACTATGTAGAAATCCTGGTCGAAGGGCGTGAGGTCGAAATTCTTGGTCGAAATGATTTAGGTCGAAATGACTACGACTAGGGCTGAAAATGGGGGATAATTCGACTAGAACCTGGCCATATTCAACCAAAAACTATGTAGAAATCCTGGTCAAAGGGCGTGAGGTCAAAATGATTTTGATCAGGGCTTAAAAGGATGATTAATTCGGTCAAAAATGAGGAATCCTGACCGAAAGGGTTGAAAGTTTGATCGAAATGCAAAAAAAATATGTATATTGTATAACATCCTGGTCGAAATTCGACCAGGAAGTGAGGTCGAATGATCCTGCTCAAATTTCTGTCGACCAGGGCAATTAGAGGCTTAATTCGACCAGGATCTTGGTTGAACAGGATTCCTGGTCGAACAGGATTCCTGGTCGAACCAGGTATATAAAAAAAAGAAAGAAAAAGAGAAAAAAGAGAAAAAGAGAAAAAGAGAAAAAAAGAGAGAGGGAAGAAAAATCCTGAAAAAAAGAAAATTCCTTAAAATATTTTCTGAAAATTATGGATAAATCCCAGAATTAAGGGAAAAAATCCAGAAAATTATGGATAAATCCCAGAATTAAGGGAAAAAATCCAGAAAATTATGGATAAATCCCAGAGTTAAGGGAAAAATCCAGAAAATTATGGATAAATCCCAGAATTAAGGGGGAAAATCCAGAAATTAAGGATAAAATCCCAGAATTAAGGGAAAAATCCAGAAAATTAAGGATAAACCCTGAAACTAAGGGAAAAATCCCATAATTCAGGGAAAATTCTTGGAAATCAAGATAATTCCTATATAATAGGGATTAAAGCAGATCGTTGTGAATGTGTAGATCACTCCACACTTTACGCCAAGCGATACCCTCTAAGGGAACGAATGAACTTAACTTCTGCGAAACCTAGTCACTATTTCCCAAAAGTTGGGGGGCAAATGATAGGGAATAAATAAATCTTGATTATGTAGTTAATGTTGCATTAAGTACACATGAGTTGGGCTACAAGGCCCAATAAGAAGATGTATGACATTCAGACCAAAAAGGTTAACACATTGATCAGGCCTGATGGACGAGACATGCCTGATGGAACAAAGAAGGCCCAAAACCCTGAATATTAATTAATTTTGTAATTAATTAATAGGGGAGAAAAACAACTATTAAGATAAGTCATAGTGGGGATATAAATCCTTGTAGATTGGCCTCCAAGGAACCCGGTGGGATAAGGAATCAACTTCCTACCTCTTAGGACTCCAAAGTCCATTCTAATTCTGAGACTTGCCCACCAAGTCTCCTAACCCAAGTCCAATTCAGGGACTCCCAACATCTATATAAGGGGCCTTACCCCACAAATCAGAACTATATTTTTTGACTTAATCCTTGGCAATCAGCAAGGTACGTAGGTGTTAGATATATTTGTGATGTCATGTCTAATATGATTTGTGTTTAGGTTTCAGGTCGTACTTAACCAGGACGAATCAGGACTTAACTGGAAATCAGTACTTATACTGAAGTCAGGACTTAAATATCAGAACTTAAGATGTCAGAACTTAAGTTATTAGGAGATATTTATCAGGAGATAATATCAGGACTTAAGGAGATGTTCAGATAAGGAAGGCGGCTGATTGAAAGGAAATAAGATCAAGACAAACATAAGAAGAGATATGCATGGAGAAGAATTCTATGAAGAATAGAATACTTGGAAGAAAAGATAACTGATTGATATATATTAGGAATCAGAATTATATTCGATATCAATTAGAAGATTATATTGTAACTGTGTAGTATATAAACACAGACATAGGGTGTACACTATATGTGTTATCTTAATCGAGATTATTATTCATTGTAACCCCAGCAGCTCTCGTGATAATTTGTTCATCACTGAGAGAGAACAGTTCTTTGTAACAGAGTTTATTGTGTTGAATAAAATTTGTGTTCTGTTACTTGAGTTCTTATATTCGATTTGATTGTAGTAAACACTGTATTCAACCCCCTTCTACAGTGTGTGTGACCTAACAGTAGGCATCTTGTTAAGGCAAATTGAGTCACGAAACACAAGAGCAGCCAAATCGAGCCTCGAAGCTCATGTTCCTTAGTAATAAATACATCAATCATATACCCTAGTTTTTAATCCATAACAGGTAGTGTGTTGACTAAGGATCACTGTAGATATTTCATTACTTTTATAGATGATTGTAGTAGATATTGTTATATTTATTTGCTTAAACACAAGGATGAAGCACTAGATAAATTCATTATATTTAAATATGAAGCTGAAACACAAACTGGTAAAGTACTTAAACATTTGAGATCTGATAGAGGTGGTGAGTATACGAGTACCTTGTTTAATGAATTTTGTGCAAGCAATGGTATAGTTCATGAGGTTACTCCACCATACATACCTGAGTCTAATAGGGTGGCAGAGTGAAAGAACAAAACTTTTAAAGACATGATTAACAGTATGCTGATTAATTTTGGGTTGCCTAAGTACATGTGGGGAGAGGATCTGAATACGGCTTGCCATATTCTGAATAGAGCCCCTTTGAAACATATGGATAAGACGCCTTATGAATTATGGAGAAAACATAAGACAAGTTTGAGTTATTTTTGTGTGTGGGGGTGCCTTGCATAGGTGGTTGGCCCTGAACACAAGAGAAAGAAACTAGGTCCAAAAACTAATTGATTATATCTTTCTGGGCTATCTTGAAACCACTACTGCTATGAGATTTTTAGTATTAAATTCTGACATTGATGGTATTGTGGCGAATACGATAGTTGAGTTTCTTGATGCAATTTTTTTTGCAGAATTATTCCCTATGAAGACTGGTATACCATTGGGTAATTCTGAGGATGATCCCACTCTCATATCGAATTATATTACTAATCATATGGAAAAGATGACTAATGTGGGGCGGATCCTGGTAGTAGCTCTACTCCTAACAAAGTAGAGGAACCTAGAAGGAGTAAGCGTGCAAATGTAGTCAAGGACTTTGGAAGTGATTTTATCACTTAAAATGTCGAGGATGAGCCTTTAACTTTCCGTCAAGCAATGGATTCTTCGGAGTCAAGGCATTGGAAAGGCGCTGTGAAGAGTGAAATTGACTCAATTATTTCTAACGGAACATGGGAGTTAGTTGATCTCCCTCAAAGGTGTTCTACTATTGGATATAAATGGATCTTCAAGAGGAAGCTAAAACCTGATGGCTTAATAGATAAGTACAATGCTAGGCTAGTTGCTAAGGGCTTTAGGCAAAGGGAAGGAATTGGCTATTTTGATACATACGCTCCTGTTGCACGAATGATAACAATCAGAATGCTTATTGCATTGGCTTCCGTACATGGTCTTATCATCCATCAAATGGATGTAAAGACATCTTTTCTTCATGGTGACCTTGAAAAAGAGATTTATATGGATCAACTTGAGGGATTTGTTGCTTCTGGTAATGAGAGGAAAGTATGTAGACTAGTCAAGTCCATCTATGGACTTAAACAAGCACCTATAGACTAACATAAAAAGTTTGATGAAACTGTTTTAGACTTCGAGTTTTTAGTTAATGAAAGTGACAAGTGTGTCTACTATAAGTTTAGAGGTAATGATTGTGTGATTGTGTGCTTGTATGTAGATGATATTTTGTTGTTCGGAACCAATATTGAGATTATTACTAGACAAAGAGTTTCTTGAAGAGGCACTTTGAAATGAAGGATATGGGTGAGGCTAGTGTGATTCTTGGGATCAAGTTGACTCAGTCAACTAATGGAATAACATTGTCACAGTCTCATTATATAGAGAAATCTATACTTGAGAAGTACAGTTATTCAAATTATAGAATCGCCATAGTCAAGAATATTTCAGGAGTTCCCGTATCTCAGTTAAGGTATTCTCATATTATTGGGAGTTTGTAATATCTTGCTAATGTGACTAGACCAGATATTTTTTATTTTGTGTCTAAGTTAGCTAGATATACAAGCTGTCCAAATAAGACTCATTCGGAGGCACTGGATACAGTTCTTAGATATCTCAAGGGAATTATTTCCCTTGGCTTGCATTACTGGAGATTTCCGGGGTACTCGAAGGGTACAATGATGCAAGTTGGATAGCTAAAAAATTCGGTTCCAATGGAGTGACTGGATATGTGTTTACCCTTGCGGGTGGAGCAGTGTCCTGGAAGTCTTCTAGATAGACTTTGATTACTTGGTCTACTTTTGAGGCTGAGTTATATGCACTTGATGCCACGGGGACGGAGGCTGAATGACTACATGGGCTTATGTCTATGTTACATGTAGTAAGCAAGCAGCTTGCTTCCATTTCTATTTATTGTGATAGCCGTACAACTATTGACAAGATCACAAGTGTGAAGTATAATGCTAAGATAAAGAGACACATCCAAGTTAGACTGAAGTCTATAAGGGGTCTTGTATCTGGTAGGATTATTACTATAGAGTTCATAGGAACTCAGGATAATATAGCTAATCCGCTGACTAAGGGGCTTGAGCATGCTGTAGTCCTTAAGTCAAGGTTGGGGATGAGACTGGTAACCCGTCATGATTAATCAATAGCGGGAACCCAATACACCTGAGAGGAGATCCCTCGAAGTGTATTCAATGTGGTAATAACAAGTTGTAAGGATGAATTGGTAGTACCTCTACCATATACATTTAAATACTTAGGTATTTGAGTCTATCTCCTATAAACCTTAAAAGGTACTTGAACTGCTAGTTAGCAAGAGCTTTAATAAAATCTGATGGAAACAGTTTGGGATCAAGATTTGATAAATACTGATGGACCAATTACTGTGTCAGGATTTATAAACTCTGAATAGATGTCGTAAGACGAGATGTTGGTAGTACATCTTTGGAGATGCCCAGCTAAGCAAATTCAATTGTGAGGTCATAATTTGAGAAAAGGGTTATTCCTTGAAGGATTCGATGAATAGGATCGATACACGACCATAACGTCTCAAAGTCGTGGATCTGCACTATAGCCTTTTGATTTGTCATCATCTATGGAGTGTGGTTACACCAAACGGATAGAGATTCAAGGTGAAATATTCCATCTATATCCGGTAGCCATCAAAGTAGGGGACTTAGGAGGGTTCAAACCCGGAAGGCTACCGACTCTGAAAAGCAAGTCATGATAAAATCTGATATGCATTTCTATATGGATTTGTGGGGGATTGTTAGAAAATGGAAAGTTTGAGGCTTGTTTTAGACATGTTCTTGATGTAATTTCCTAAAACTAATTATCGGAGGTTGATCCTTGATATGAGGAACTAAACTTTCATATCTGGATCTAAGTCATTTTCTTAGTGTAATTCATATAGAAATTAAGGTGAAGTTAGTAGTTTGAAGGGGTAGTGTGGGTTTATCCCAAATTGATTATGTAAAGAGGGGTTGTGTGATTTATATATTACCATGTGCAAGAGTAGTATACAACTACTAAGACATGTGGGTGTGTATGGTGTTATTGTGTGCCTCGCGTGTGCACACACACACGCTGCATCGCTACGCCATGACTCGACTCGGGTCGAAAGGTGATTTGGGCGAATGTTTCGGCGTCTCGCGTACGCGAGGCGATCTGGGCAAGGAATATTACTACTTATTTAATAAAAATATTTACTGACTTATTATATTGTTTTAATATGAATATTGAATCTGTGTAACATGGAATATCAGTAATTGATTATCAGAAATTACAAACTCTGATTTATTGGAATACTAATCAGGATTTGCTAAGTCTGACAGATCCTGAAGTTGGTCAGGATTTGCTGAGTCTGACAAATCCTGATGCCTGATCACGATTTGCTGAAGCTGATAAATCCTGATGTCTCGTCAGGATTTGATGAGGCAAATACTGATGGGCTGGATCAGGATTTTCTGGGTAAATACTGATGGGTTGTGTAACACCCCCAGATCCGGGGTCGGGGATCCGGGTCGTTACGGTCTTTCTTTCCATAATATCACTTAACTTAATTAATAATAAATAACCTCATGCTGTGACCCCACACTAACACACACCACAACCCGTTATAGTCTCAGAGATGAAATTAAAATAAGTACAAGTTCTTAAATCCACAATTTAAAAGTTATTACAACCCAAAATGATTACTTGATAAGTTTACAGTTAATTATCATTATCTGCCACAAGTTATAATTATACAATATTTGGTTCCCAAAAGTAGAATGCCTGATCTACCAATAGATCTACCTCTGCAGCTATAACAGCTACAACATCAACGGGAAGACGCAGAACGCTTCCCACGCGCTTGCGCTGGGTCTGCTTGAGTCTGGCCATCTTTCCTAACTGTTGTTGTGTGATGAAGAAATAAAGCAAGAGTGAGCATTACAGCTCGCAAGATAATATATAGCATAAACAATAATGCAAGTATCTAAATGGATAACTTACTAGAATCCTTTATCAAGTGTAAGGTAGATACTTACTGGATATAAGCTTAAAGGAAGATGAAGTTACCAATTACTTCTTTATACTTATACCATTTTATAAAGCTACTTGAACTACCACTGTTCAAAGTATTATAGGTTTCAAAAGGTCATCCCATAGATGAGACCACAAGTTGAGACTTGAATAGATTAAATCTTTGAAATATTATTGAATGAAATGAAGTTACGAGATACTTCATTAAGTCCCGACATATATCCACATATATATCTCTTATACATTTCCTGGAGACCTCTGTCATGTAAAGTATGAACAGAGTTTGTAACATCCAATGAATTTTTGGAAAGGAAAAGAATTGTGGCATAAACCCGATATCTTGCTGATCAGGCAAAGATACCAATAAGTAACCTTTTCTACTGTAGATGGATGAATTACTCGCCGGTCATCACCCTGGCCGCACTAGGACCTTGCGCTAGACCGTTACCCGGCCACTCACGCGTGGATGGACTGTCACCCAGCCTCTTACACCTTCATAGACCGTACCCCGACCTGTCGCTTATGTCGACTCAATCAGATGGACTTACTTCCCGAACATTGGGCAAGTAATCAAATTGTTTTCTCAAAACAGCAACCATTTTGCGAATATAAAATATACCACAGAGCCGGATCCCTTAGATTTTTGAGCGAGTATTCAAGTCCCCTTTGAAAGGAAGAGCTTAAATTTGAAAACGAGTTTTAGGATCCGCTCTAACTTTTAAAATCATTTTGAAGACTCGAAAACATTTTTAAGAATGTTTGGAGTAATGTTGATTTAATAAAATAAATCAGTCCCAATATATTAGAAAAAAATCTGAATATTATTATTTAAATAATATTCCCATAAAGAATAATCTTTATAAAAATAATTGAAGTAGAAGTTTTAAAACTCATATTTGAAATGAATAATAAATAACCAAAGATATACTTATACGAAAGTACGATCTTTATTTGAATAATCGAAAATAAGTTTGATTATCGAAACATTATTCTTTATTTTATAAAGAATATTATTTAATAAATAAGCGGAGTCATAAGTCCTCGAATGAATATTCAAAATAATATTCATTAAATAAAATAAGCGGAGTCATAAGTCCTCGAATGAATATTCAAAATAATATTCATTAAATAAAATAAGCGGAGTCATAAGTCCTCGAATGAATATTCGAAATAATATTCATTAATTAAAATAAAGTTATCGAATAAACCTTATTCGATTAATAGTTTTAAAAACTATATCTATATATATGTAAATAAATATATAATATACTCGGGAACATCGCCTCCCGGTTTTAGAAAATGTTCACCTTTTGGTCCCCTATACTAAGGCTATACGCAACTACTGCTTATCTCTAGCATAGGTATTATGCAACTTATAAGCATTTGAATCAACAGTTAGATATCAAGATTACGAAACAAGCATGCATATATACCATATCAATATGCTCCAATATATCGCAAGATTTGCTAATAACAATAATACATTTATCACAAGATAATGCATATACATATATACATCACAACAACAGTATAACGGGTAGAAAACTTGCCTGAGCGACTGGGGGTGATAAATGGCTTGGGACGAGTCTGGTAACCTATAAACAACATATAAGTTGGAATTAAACCAAAGTCGCTTATGAATCTATACTTTAACCAATTAGACTCTAACACTCGCTTTGCGCTCAACGATTCTCTTAAGTCGCTCGAGTACCCTCGCCTCCACCATTTTTAATAAATTAACCATTAAGGGTTTTAAGGCGATTCTTTGGCGAGTGTCTTACCAACTGCCTAATACACTTTACATAAATGTTTCATACTCCAATTAGTCTTTTAAGGTCTTTAACCTATATTTCAAAGTAAGGCGAGGGGTAATGGTTCGTTCGCGAAACGCCGTTACTTAAAACGGTCGTTTCTCCTAAACCGTACATCGGATTCAAACGAACCACATATCAAAACGAAGCTCGTAACATGAACTATCTAATAGTGGCAATGGTCAAAACCTAACAGTGAGTCCTTGGGTCCTGATTGTTAAGAACAAAACAGTCTAAAGTAAATCGGACATTACGACGGCTATGTTTACGCGATTACCAATTTTTATCCTACTCTAAATCAACCACCAATCAACCACAATTCAACCATACAACCAAAATCCATACTTAAAATGCTACAATAGCCCCAACAACTCAATATTTCCAAATTTATACTACTTCCCAACATGAACTAAAAGCTTTACTTAAGTTCTTTAACTAATCAACAAGATTTACAACTCCAAACACATCACAAAACCAACACATCTCTAAATACTCAATAACCAATCTTCTCATGAACCATACTAAACACAAAAGCTCTAAATATACAAAAGTAGGGCTAGGGTTTAAGATTATACCTTCCTTGGTGAGTAAAAGTAACTAAGGAGCTTGGAATCACCCTTGATAGTCCTTACCAAAGCTTAATCTAAACAAAAACTCAAGAACAAAATTTTAAGTTCTTGAAAAACACTATTCACCCTCTTCTTCCATGAATTTTAGGAAGAGACTGTGAAGGAATTTGAAGCTTAAACTTATAGGATAGCTATATCTATGCATAAGGAATCTTAGATAATTACCTCACTAATTAATGAAGCTTGGAACTTGGATTTTGGTTTTTTTCTTCTTGAAATGGAAAAGAGGCCGAGAGCTTTTAGCTTGAAATGGGAAGTCAACTTGTGTTTTTGGTGAAATGATTTGTTGGTTGGTTGTTTTTTCTTTTATTTTAATTATTTACCTTTTAACCATGGTGATTTTTGTGTGGCTTGAAATCAACCACACTTCCTTACCTTTTTGGTCAGGCTTAGGTCATCAATCCTATGTCATCTTCCCATGCTTGTCCTCTTCTAATTGGTTTGATGACATCATCCTCACTAATCTCTTTGATTAGCTTCTAATTACTTGGCTAATGACCGCTGATCTGTTATACGGTTCATTTAACTTTCATTTTCGTTTATCGTTTGAGGGATCATACCCGGGATCTTATTACTTGGGTTTCCTTAACCTTTCTCAATACCTTATATTCCTTTTATGATCCTCTCTTATAATCCTTGAATTTAAATCATTTTTATCTTGTTACCTTATATTCAATTCTTTCGGTATCTGGTGGATTTTCGGGAAAAATCAAAGTGTTTGAATTTGGATTCTGACAATCTTTACATACACTTATATATCATATAGAGTACTAATAAGATCTCAGAATAAAAATAAAAGAACCCCTACATAGTGTGGCATGAAAAGTTTTCTTATTCAGCAATATCAGCAAAAACACTATTCATAAGGGTTACAAAAAGTTCAAAATTTTGGGGTTATTACAGGTTGGATCGAGATTTGCTGGGGTAAATACTAATGGGCTGACTTTTACGTTTCTGATTCTGGGATATATTCTATTAAATGCATATTAAGTCAGAATATTTATTTTGATTAATGAATATCTTCAGTTATGTTTTATTTTGTATTATATACAGAACTAAAACATTTGGAAGAATATATGTTGAGCACAAATACTTGTAAAACCCAAGTTGCTACTTCTCTCTTTTTTTCTCCTCCATAAAATACAGATTATAGCATAGGTTTTCTGTGCGAATTAAGGTACATGTCGATGTTGAGTTTTACGTGACTGCGAATGCATTGCTCTGTGTTGTTTTATCCTGGAAGTGATATTTCTACAACCCAACACAACGTAAGTGGGGCAATATTCTCTTCAAGAACAGTCCGGTCTTCTGGAAGGCTAGACGTCTCGGCTGTTCATAATTCTTTCAGATTACAAATTTGATGAAGCTTCTTTTAGAGCTAAGTGTTCTATTCTCTCTTTGTCAATTCAGTTACTGATCATATGTTGTTTCTGCCTTCTTGTTTTGTTTTGTTATTTGGTTTATTGCATGTTCTTGCTTAAATCCTGATTATATAACCGTCTCTTTATTGCACGTAGTGTAAATAATTACCCAACAAGGTATTGGTAGTAAGAGAAACTCTAAGGTGTAATCACTACTAGAAAAATTAGAATAGACATCGGCTAAAAACCAATGTCTATGAACAAAAAAATCCGATGTCTTCATGGGTGATGTTAAAACCCCCCCATTTAACATCGGTTTTAAACTGATGTTAAAGAAGACATATAACATCAGTTTTTAAAGATGTTAAATTTCTAATACATATCTTATAATATCCCATATTTTTATAATTTTTATAATTATTATTTGTATATATATATGTGTGTGTGTGTGTTTTTTTTATGATTTAGAAGGAATAAAATGGTGGATATTTTATTCCTGTTTGACGAGTTAGTGTTATTAAATGGTAATGTGCTAATTGTTAAGTGTTATATCGATTCTTGTTAATTTCTGAGAATGTTTACTTAAATATATTATTTTCAAAAGTTATTTGAAAGCCGATTTTATTGATATCGGTAAATTGAAATTGTTTTGTAATATCCGAGAAATATCGTGCAATTATTCTTTCTAAATAAATAATTATTATGTGATTATTATGAGAATTTTGGTGAATTATCTGATGATTGATATATATATATTTGGATGTTTACATGTGATAAAGTGTAAGTATTTTGATTTTTAATATGTCTAGAATAAAATATCGATAATTATGGTATTTTTCTGGTAATTTTTGGATTGATATATGATTTTATAAGGATTAATAGATTTAATAATTATTTTTATAGAGTAATTATAAAACTATTGTATAAAGCCGGGATTCGTCCAACTCCAACCGTTTTTGCATTTTTACAGCCCGGAACTCTTTGGAAAACTCCTTTCTAACCTAATCTGATAATTCAGGACATTTTCTGTGTTTTGACTTTTTCGATCCGAAGTGCGGTTTGACTCGTACGAGTCCCAGCGCAAAATTTCCGATACGATAATCATTTCGGTAGATCAATAAAACCCGTATTCTCGAGAGACGGGATATTTTTATATTATTTTCTAATAGGGTGTTTTATAAGAAGTTCGGTTTTGATAATTATCCAAATCTGGTATTAAATTGTATCATTTTATAGTTACTTAGTGGCTAAGTAATCTAATTTTGGATCTGATATATAAGTTTAAATTTAGTATTAAATTCCAGAATGTTTTAAAAATCATAAAACTCATATTTTCCTAAGTTTTAAATATTTAGAGAATTTTAAAATTGTTTCAGAAATTTTTCGGGTTTTATTTACCCGCACATTTGTTTGTTTAATCATAAAATACAAGTGTAGCGCGCGATTCAAAAATGTTTTAAAAATTATGAAAATTTTATTTTATTAGTTTTTAAATATTCTGAGATTTTTAGAAGTATTTTGGTATTTTTTCAAGTTAGTTTTACTCGCAAGTTTGTTCTTTAAATCACGAAATGCCGGTTTAATGTTAAATATAAAAATATTTTAGAAATTACAAAATTTATATTTTACTAGTTTTTGAATATTAGGAAAATTTTAATATTATTTTAGAATTTTTTTGCATTATTTTCGTCCGCAAATCGGATCGTTAGGAATCAAAATGCGTGACATAAATGAGCGTGTAGTACATGAGAGGGACACGTGTCAACACAAAGACACGTGTACAAATAGATAATAATCTAGAATAATCACGATAAGGTTCACACTGAAAGGGACAAAGAGTTTAACATATGAGGAAAATTTGGAATTTTTTTTTACTTACGCTGGACACGGCGTAGAAGTTTTGGTCAAATTGATCAAGGACCGTGATTGAGAAATCTATTATCATCAAGGAAAGGCCAATGCAGTGGCCGACACTTTAAGTTGGAAAAGATATATTGAGGATGACAACTCTCAGAACAACTGATGAGAAGGATCGCATGAAGAGAACCCTTTATTACTTAACAAAAAAACTTAAAGATGCCTAAAAACGTAAAAGGATATTAGTCATGACCAAATATGAAAGGGATGTCATTGATGTAATAACCAGTATTTTTCTTTGTAAATATATATATATATATTAAGTTAATTGTAGTTGTAAAAATAAATATTTATTAAATTGAGTGGATCCATATACATACATATGCAAGATCTTAAAAATATATATTTGAATAATACATTTCTTTATATTTCAAAATATCTTTAAAACAATTATATATTATTTTATATGTTTACATGTCTATTTTTACTTGGTCAAAAAAATAACAACACGGAGATAAGATATGGGTCATTTAAAAATATTGGGTGATAACTAACCGTCATAATAGGAGGGCACTACGTCAAATTTGTAAATAAATATACGTGTCTCAACTAGTTTATTTCTTGCACAACATTTTTGTTCTCAGGTACTCCTCATTCTCTCTGTTTTCTTCTACCTTTCTTTTAAAATGTGTTTTCTCACTTTTTTATACTCACTTTAATACATTTAATTTACATTGATGTCAAGTTCTTTCAAATGCTTGCATACTTGCTGATTTAATAATACGCGATTTATACATGCTATTAGATATTGATATTTGTTAATTAGTTCATATGTACTTGGTATATAATTTGTTAAATATTTAAGTACCATACTTTTTAAATTAGTAATTTATCTTAGATATATGGTACTTTATTTTATTTTGAAATCTTTTAAATATTTTTGCACGTTTTAAAATTTATTGGTCAAGTACCATGTTTTAGAAATAAGAATTCCCAGTGAGCTGTGACTTATGAACCAGTTAACAATTGTGTATAGTTCCGGAACTAGCATTTGATACCTTAATAGGGAGTGCTACTTATGATGCCTTTGAGAGCGCACACTCTATGATACCTTAGTAAGGGGCGCATTATTGACAGAAATTATGAACTTTTGATACTGTGTCACCAGGTATTTGTGGCCTTAGCGAGCTATGGAATTTCATATCTTTTGTCATATGGATTTTGGAAAATGATTTTTGTTTCATAAAATTATGATACTTGATCCACTAGTGTAGAATTGTTTTCTTGTTGGGCTCTTGGCTCATTACTCACAAATTTTCAGGTGTTTAGCTTTTGGGACATCTTAAAGGTGGACTTGATTTGAGCTTGCTTTGGAATAATATTTTAGTGATTCTGTTTGTATTGGAGCTGCGTCTCCCAGAATTTGCTTTATTTTCAGTTTAGATGATTTTATTTTTGTCCCGGATTTTAGAATTTTATGAAAAACTAGAAACTTATTCTTATTATGGATTATATTTGGAGTTTTAGCTGAATATTTAAGTATAACTATTTTCTGAAAAGTCGGGGTACTACAATTGATTAGGCAAGTAAGTACTCGACATAGTTGAAAGTGAAAACGGAAAGGCGAGGATTAAAATTTTGACGATTGCGGCTTGTAAATGACCCAAATGGGAGTAAAAGTTAATTATAATAAATTTAGAAGGAGGATTATCAAGAACCAAGTTAGCTGTCGTGCTATTTGAGGATTTTGAGTGATAGATTAAATAAGACCGATTATTTTATTATGCAAACGATAAATGTCCACTCTACAAAATTGTTTTGAACGAAGAAGAGATAATTGGTGACAGAAAGACCCTATGACGACTGCGCCGCGCAAGGACCCAAGATTTAATTTCACAACGGGACTATTTCCCAATATATTTTGTGAAAAAGGACGGACAGAGGCACGACTTAGAGTTCTCAAATTGACAAGTCGAATGAGAGGACTATCCTGACCATTGAAGATACGTCTATCGGCTTGCCTTTTATTTGGAACGGTTAGGAAAATCGCCTATCGTTGACAGAAAATTCGTATAGATATACTTACCACGCGAGCATATGGAAAATAGTCGTTGATATCCCGTACGAAGGACAACGTGGAAGAATGAAGGATGTCATTCTCAGAGCTGATAGAAGGCAAAGAAGATCGTACACGCCCTATAAAGGCCGCTGGTAGTAGGTAACAATATACGCGAGTACGTCTAAGGAGCTAGCGAGAATAACAAGTATGACCCAGAAGGTATCGTAGTACTATAGATATTATACGGGGAATGATTAAAGGAGTCCAAGTGATAACGGAAGCTGAGCGTTCCACGACTCTAAAAGCGTATCAATCAATTACGTATGAAATGGTGCTTCGTTCAAGATGGCAACAGGACCCGACACGCCTTACGTTACTACGAGAAGAAATGTTAAATCTAACGCTAAACATGTAATAGGATACAAGCATGTAAAAATGCAATGAGAACTTCTTACATAAAATAATCGACAGAGATGATGCGCCAAAATGGGAAAACATTAAGGAACGAAACTCTAGCACTAGTTGAAGCAATGGAAGGGGAAACGAATAAGTTGAAGGATGATTCCAAACACTAGAAGATGCGCTAATCATCCATATTATCGATTTTCAAGGGAAATGAAGTGATCAGTCGACGTTAATCGAATTACCGACAATAACGAGTTATCATGCGGGCATTGGAACGTCTATAAAGTGTTGTACGGAAGAAAGAATCATTCTCTCTTAGGTTGGGAAGAAATTGGTAAGCGGAGGATATTGGACCATAGTTGAGTCAACAGACCAAAGAAATTCCTAGAACTTATCAGAACCCGGCTAGTGGCAGCCCAGGATGAACAATAGAGATATACGGACTAGATCTATAAAGACGAAAAGTATAAATTAAAAGACCAAGTATTATTAAAAGTGCCTCCCAGGGAGGGAGTGATGAGATTCGAAAGGGAAGAAAATATTGAACCAAGGATTATTGGACTGGTTGAAATCTTTAACGGACTAAGAGATTTGGCGTATAAATTAGCACCAACATCGAACAGTCACCAAGTTTATGACGAGTACCACAAATCGAGGTTAGAAAAATTTAACCGTCAACGCCAAACAGATGATTGAAAATGGGCTAATAAACTGGTAGTCAGACTTAGCATGTGTAGAACAACATGTAAAGATCATAGATCTACAAGAACAAGTACTCTGAAATATATTTAACGGAGGAGTAAAATTTTTATGAAGAGATCAAATACTGCAAAGTCAACGTGAGAACTCAAGGTTGTCATGTGTAAAGCGTATCCCCGCCTATTTCTAAACTGATTCTGGGACGGAATCCTTTTAAGGGGGAAGACTGTAAGAACCCAAATTTTTGACATCGGTAAAAGACCTTTATGAATAGTAATATAATAACTCAAATTTTTGAGACCTTGTTAAACATTTAATGAATAGTAACCCTAACAGACGGGGAAAAAAGTTTTTTGACCACACTATGTTGTGCATGAGAAATTGAGTTTCGGAGTTGATAACATGATTATACGTACCAAATGAGTGTATGTAAACGCTATTAGTTTTCGAAGAAAACGAACTTTAAAAAATGACCGTATCTACGAACCATCAAGGACTACGGGAATCAAAACATAATTACTAATTTAAAACCCTACGGATTTACATCCAAGGACGATACTTCAAAACATAAAAATAAATACGAAAGGAATTACGCCGCGAACCGTTTACGAGAAATTATTACGAAAATATTTAAGCGACCGAACAAACGCGTTAACGATTAAATAAACGTAGCGCATTAACTAACCATGGTAGAAAAGTAACCATGGTTACTTTATCAAATAGTAAGCTAATCTATATAGGAATGATCACCCAAGGTTAAAGAATAGTAAGCTAAAGTCTAAACCAACTAGCTTAGCTTGTAACCTAGGAATGCTAGTAAGATTTGTCCAAGATATGCCAACATAACACTAGCTTAGGTTATATACTAAAATATATACAAATATATAACTCAATATTTCAAGAGAAGCAAGCAAGAAGCTCACAAAATCTCTCTCTCTCTCTCCCAAAACATCCCATTCGTCTATTCAAGAAAAAAGAGCAAGAATCAATTCCAAAAACCTCTCTTCTAGTCATGGCAAAAATCTCTCATTAATTCCTAAGCTTCATACATCCTAAAATAAGGTAAGATAAATTTTTTTAAGCTCATTTTATCAAGATTTGATGGCTGAATAAATTCAAGAAAGATGAGAATGAATAGTATGAATAGTAATTTTTCTTTGGTTTCTTGATTATAATGGTTATTTTAGGTTCCAAAAATCCTACCAAGCACTCCCAAGACTTCACCATCATCAATAACACATCTCAAGCTCTCAATAAAGTTATAAACCTTTGACCCATCCTTACTTAAGATTTAAGTTCAAGAATCTTTTAGAATATAGTTGTAAACCTAGTTTTGGTGAATGTATTGTTGTAATCTTGATGTTTAGTTAAGTAGATTTAAGGTTGATGATTGTTACCTCAAGAACATGATGTTATTGAGAGGATTTAGTGTGGTGATGATGATATGATGATTTTTGGTGGCAGTATAAAGATTTAAGGCATAAACGAAACTCGGATCGTAAACGTAATCTCGCTAAAATGAACAAAACGTAACATTAAGTTTCTGCAGAAAGTCCCGAAGATATAAACTGTAGTTTCTTGAAAAATAACACTTGATTATTATAGAAAATGTTATAAGGATCTTTTAGGCACTTGAATCGTTTGATTCCGATTTACCGATCAAAAGTTATGGCCGTTTTACTAAAAGTGATTTACGCGACAAAAACTGCTATGAATTACGAACTTTGGAAATAAAAATGATCGACTTAAAAATATTCATAAATCATGAAATTTTTACAGAGATTAGTAAATAGAGTTACTTAAATTCTATGAAAATAATGATGTTTCAATTTTATAAAAATATCGGAGCCAAGACCGCGCGATTAGAAAACCGTTAGAACTGATAAGCGGAGCCGACAATGAAAATGTAAACGGACATAAGGTACTTCGAAAAAGGAAGCGACTGTAACATGAAAAACTAATTAAATAAATAATAAGGTTAATATAAGTTGAGAGGGTGCATAATAAGTAGCATATGAGTTCGAGTCGCCATGAATAAGAACGGGACCTAACCAAACAGGTTTGTGTTTATGGTTATAGATTTTCGAGCGGACCCTAGAGCATCCCCCACCTCGAGATACCCAGGAAAGTTTTCAAACCCTACCTTTTAAGAATTGTTGTCTTGTGAATATTTTACAAAACTGTGATATATGCATGAGATTGCTTTAAAATATTTTACAAAGTCTAAGATGTATTACATTACTCAATTATTGATAATTTTTGGCATCTGTTCATACCGAGTTCGAAATGTTATATTTAGACCTGAGAGTCGGTCGATGTAAGTTTATAAAAATCCGGAAGTATCCCTGGAGAAATTTATATTTAAGAACGTTAACACAAGGGAGTAGTGTGGCGTGTATATATTTAGACCGAGGATCAGTTAGTAAAAATTGATGAAAACCCGGAAGTATTCCGGAGGTACTTTATTTAAGAATATCAACGCTATAGTAGAGCGTAATGTATAAGTCGTAAGACCAAGAGTAGGTCATTTTTGTTTTTAAATAATATAAACCCGGGAATCATCCCGGAGATGTTTTGGACGATTAAAAGTCCGTAATTATTTTATTCCAAGGGACCCGACGTCCACTTGTGAAACAATAAATACCTCAAACTTTTATTAAAACGATTTCCAAAGATCGTATTCCCTCAACTATAATTTATTGTTCGAATAATGAGTATTATCTAAGTATCCATTTATGATAAGAGAAGTAATCTCCAACGATTATTTATTTCAATCCCAGAGTATTATTAAAGATTACTTAAATTACTTAAACATAAATTAGTTGAGGAATATTGTTTCAAATATTCTTTTAAAGTATAATTATTCGATGTTTAATTATTTAACGATTAATATTTAAATTATTAATTATTTATTAAATGATTTATTATGATTTTAAAATCATAAAACATGATTTAAAAATACTTTCTATATTTCAGAAAAATCATTCGAATAATTTCAGATCATCGGAGAATATTATCTCGACTTATTTTAAATATAGTTTCAAAAGAAACTCCCCCTTATTTAATTATTTGTTGACAACGGTCAACTCACATCCTTAGTACTTCCTCCGAAAATTTTGGAAGTACGTATATATATATATATATATATATATATATATATATATATATATATATATATATATACGCTAATAAAACAAATTGTTTCTATCAACAAGCAAAACGCTTGGGGGAACTTCGATGTGGTTCGAGTTCTCGAGGTATGATAGAATTCTCTTAAAGGACAAGGGAGGGGCAGACTCTAGTACTATGGGTGCTAGGGAGACTACCAAAGGTACCACAAGCAAAGGTACTCTGTGTACTCAGGAACTTGTGAAGTATGTGTATATCCAAAATGGGACACGTAGCCCGAATGCGGCAAGGGTGATAACCGGGATACGAAGGTGTCATCCTTCTATTAGTAGAAAAGGTTACTATTTCCCGTATTACGACTGATCATCGTAAGCGGCAGCTCCAATGAATGTCCTATTCTTCCAACTGGAATTGGCATGCAATATCGTAACCCAAGCTTAGTGCTGGGTTAACCATTAAGGTATTCGCAGGATAATAAATCCACTAAAGAATTATTTTCAAAAGAAGGTGTGTATCACCAAGGAAAATTAATTTTGAATAAAATGCATTTATCATATATGGTATTATACTTGAGTTTATCATAAAGTCATTTCCTACTGTACATTATTATTCTGGGCATTATAGCTCACTCTTGCTTTCTTTTAAATGTCACAACACAACAAATAACCAGTATGTCGGTATGGGACTTAGTCGCTTGCAGTCATGGGGAGAATCCTTGACAGCTTTATCTCAGGTGGGCCAGAGTATCAGATAGGTATAAGATATTAGTCGTAATTATTATAACTTCATGTAGAGGTTACGAATAATTATTTGAGATCCTGTAAAGTACATTTGAGACTTGTGTGTGTGTGTTCGTGATATTGGGGTCTGTTGGATAATTGAATCAATACAAGTTACACATGAGTGAAGGATGGCGTGACGACCCAGATTCCGGACCCCGGATTTGGGGATGTTACATATTTCTTGCTTAGTGTATCTTTGCAAACCTTGCATGTCTGTGACTTTGTCAGTTAATCTTGGCATTTGATCTTGTACTCTTCAAGCTGCTTTTTATAGACTTTTCAAATCATTGATTCATTTTGTTGTTGATTGATAATCCTGGATATTTAACTGATCTGCATTTTGTACTTTGAGTTTTATATTGAGATCTCCGGTTTGTCATATAGAGAACTCGACATCTCGATAAGTATAATGACTTATCGAGATCTCTTACAAATCTATAGTTGTTTTGAATTATCGAAGTCTCTGAGTTCTCTATAAGAGAATTTAGATTGTCGAGATCTCTAAATTTCTACATGTAGAATTGACTTGTCGATATCTCCAATCTTCATGTCTTTAATTTGGCTTGTCGATATCTCTGAGTTCTTTAGTGCAGAAATGACTTGTCGATATCCCTGAGATCTCTAGTGATCATTTGACTTGTCGATATCTCCAATCTTCATATCTTCATTTGTCTTGTCGATATCTATGAGTTCTTTAGTAGCTTTTCTTGACTTCTCGATAAGTCATTCTGGAGTTATCGAATGACTTCTCTATAAGACTTAATTTGTGACTTGTAGATTTCTTGACTTAGAATGTTTTTCCAAAAACAGATTTATTTAACTTTCAAGCTTCTTCACACTTTCTCTGAGGCATGATCTTCATGATCTTCTTCCAGAGTTTATTCTTAGGCTTGAGAGTGTTTACAGAAAATACTCCAATCTAATCTATTTACACTTGTACAGACTTAAGTGATACAATACAAAATGCAAACTTAGATTATCATACAACTTACTTAGGGCTATCAATTTGACTTAGTCTTGTTATAGTACATGAATGTCTTGCATAACAATCTCTCCCATTTTGTGAGAAGATTGCTTATCACAAAATCATGCTTGTTAACAAGACTAACCCCAATCTACAATGAACAATAAATCTTTACATAAAAATTGACAGAAGTACAATATTTAACATTGAGAGGTTGTAGAAGTTTTAACAAGAAATTCATTACAAAAAATCCTCATAGTATGGCTCCTTCCTAATGAGATCCTTAAGAGTTACTAACACTTCCATTTATTCTAAGATTTCAGTTCCTCTTAAAGCTTTCACAAGCTTAAGCCACTCATCTAATGAATAACCATTTAGGTAACCTGCTCTAAATCTGGAGAATCTGCCAACTTTTATGTTCAGAAAATCTCCATCTTTGAAAATTCTGCTCATCCCTTTTGCTTTAGGTTTATTTGATCTTTTCTCAACTTTAATTTCCTAACTCTTTCTTCCTTTTCAGCCTTTGCTCTTGCAATTTTCTCATCCATTTCTTTCACCCATACATAAAATACAATTTTCCAGAACATTGTGATTGTGTCCTTATCCTTCATCAAACTGATCACTCTTTTGAATTTTGTGGTTGAAAGTATATCCATTAGGTTACTGCCAAGTAGAGTGAAAGAACCATCATCATAATAAATTTTGACTTCTGTATATGATACGACCCAGACTCTGACTATTTCTTTAGCTAGCTATTGAAAATATTCTTCATCTGTGAGGCACCAATTTAGTGGCAGAAAGTCAGATTGATCATAGCAATTCCAGAGAGAGATCTCAGTAAATTGCAGTTGCTTTGTTTTTCTCCCAAAAGATTTAAATGAGTCTTGGTTGGTGGTTTATATGAAGGTAGGGTTGTGATTCTCTTTAAGCTGGTTTGGTTGGTAGTGATTGGTATTTTGAGAAGAGAGTTTGCAGTTGGTTTGTATAGAAATTTTGGCTTTGAGGTGAGAGATGGTTGAGTGTTTGAGCTAAAAGGTTTAGTGGGTTGAGTCTGATTGATTTGGATTTGTAGGGTTTGTTGATGTTGTGGTTCTGAGCCATCTTGCTTTTTCTTCCTTCTTATTTCATCCTGTTTCTTCCTTTCATCTTCCTTCTTCTCATCCTTCTTCTTTTCTTTGCTGTCAGTTGCTCTAGATGATCGACTTGGATTTGAGCCAGAAGGTGATTGATCAATTTGCTTCTGCTCATCATCATCCTTGTCATCCTATAAATTAAATTATGAGTTTAGCAACATGGTGTCAGTATTCACAAGATACCTATCAAGGATTCTGATCATTTATTCATCTTCAATTTTCTTGTGCTTTTTGCATTTGAGATCAGATTGAAGAGTCATAATCAACCTCATGTTTCCTCTCACACAGTTCTTGGGAACATTGAAGATTTTGCATTTCTTAGTCTGTGAGCAGATGTAGGACACCCCCTTGCTTGGATATAGATAAGCTTCAAGAAAAGCATCTATTTGAGCATTTTTGAGTGCATAAAGTAATTGGGTGTCCTTTGTGATGACTACATGTACCTTGTCAATCACTACATCCAGCTCAGATGCTCTCAAGGTTCTGATATTTGGAAGAGACACTTGGAGACATCTGTCCACACAACCATCATTGATGTTTGTAACTATTCTTTTCTCCAAATAGTTATCAACTTTTACAACCATTGCCCTAATAGAGTTGATGTTCTTGGCCAATGCTCTTTTATAGGTGATGTATTAGTTTTGAAGAGACATCCTTAGGACTGCAAGAAGTTCACTGAATTTTAGATCTTGATTCGGTCCTTCTGCAGCCTTGATAAGTCTGTCTTTTCCTACATCTGGGAATGATTGAGCTTGTGAAGAACTTTGGCCAATATAAATAGGCTCTTTTGATTTACCAGCATCCCTGGATTGTTGAATCCTAGCTTCTATCTCCCCCTTAATCTTGAAAATAGGAATGAGTAGGGGAGTTGGTATTTCTGCCCTTATAGCTTCAGGTAATGAGGGAAATGGTATGTTGAGCTTCCCCATGATGGCTCCCAAAGCCACATAATTCTGCATTTGAAGATTCTTATGAGAGTCCACTAGGGTTTTGATGTCTGTTTGTTGACTCTGCATCAAGGATGTAAGAGCTTGTACTTGTGCACTCAATCAGTCATTTGAAGTTTGGAGAGAAGACACCTGTTGTTGAACACTACGCCATAAGTGCACACAGGCAACGGTTTTTATCCAGCGTTGCACGAAAAGCGTTGCATTATCTACAAAATTTTCAGTTTATTGCAACACAGTGGAGAAAGCGTTCCAGTACATTGAAGTTACTATTGCTAATAACTGTTAGTGTTGCGCAGCATGCAACAGTAGAGGTCATAGCGTTGCATTAGATATTCTTTTATTATTTATAAATGCTGACATGGAAAATAAATCTGAGGTGGCATGTTGGGGACCCATAGATGCTGACATGGCATGTTGACGTGGCATGTGAGTCCCATTGAAGGGGCCATTTTTGCTGACATGGCATTGGTAGGTCCCATATCCGGGACCACTGGTGACGTAGCATGTTGACGTGGCATGCCACGTCAGCATGCGTCAGCATGCTGACATAGCATGCTGACGTGGCACCAGTGGGTCCCACATGTAGGGCCCAAAATGCTAACGTGGCATGTTGACGTGGCATAATTGGGGCCCACTACTGACGTGGCAGGTGACAGTGGCACTTCGGGCGTTGCATTTGCTTTCTGGTGTTACAGTATGTTATTTAGTGTTGCCTTAGGTATTGTACTATTGTTAAAATTTATTTGTTATATTCATGTTCTAATTTTTTTAAAATTATTTTTAATTGATCCAACCGTACGGATGATGTTACCTACTAATTTTAGAGATGTGTAATTGTTTTAAAAAAATAGATTTTATATGATGTGCTTTTATAATAATCAAACCACGGTGCACATAGGTTCCCATTACGTAGTCTTGTTCCAGGTGGTGATTCTATTTTTTAAAACTTTTGTTCAACGATCCAACCATACGGATGATGATACCTACTAATTTAAGAGATGTCTAAATATTTTTTGTAAAAATTAGATTTTATATCGTGTATTTTTATAATAGTCAAATTACGGTCACCACGGGTTCCAATAACCAAGTCTTGTCCCGAGTGGTGATTCTATTTTATTAAAATTTTTGTTCAACGATCCAACCATACGGATGATGTTACCTACTTATTTTAAAGATGTGTATTTTTTTTAAAAAAAATAAATTTTATATCGTGTGTTTTTCTAATAGTCAAATTAAGGTCAACACGGGTTCGTGTTGTTAAGTCTTGTCCAGGGTGGTGATTCTATTTTTTTTAAATTCTTGTTCGACGATCCAACCGTATGGATTATATTACATAATAATTTTAGAGATTTATAATTTTTTTTAAAATTTTAAATTTTTATATCGTGTGTTTTTATAATAGTCAAATTACGGTCAACACTGGTTCCTATCACCAAGTCTTATCCCGAGTGATGATTTTATTTTTTTTAAATTCTTGTTCGATGATCCAATCATATGGATGATGTTACCTACTAATTTTAGAGATGTGTATTTTTTTTTAAAAAATTCAGATTTTATATTATGTGCTTTTATAATAGTCAAACCACGGCCAACATAGGTTCCCGTTAACCAGTCTTGTCCCGAGTGGTAATTCTTTTTTTTAAAATTATTGTTCAGCGTTCCAACCATACGGATAATGTTACTTACTAATTTTAGAGATGTGTAATTTTTTTAAATTTTTTATATAGACAACTGATCAAAGAACGGGGTTTTAATTAGTCAATAAATAATTATATTTCACCATTTAAATACCTATCTTACCTCAATATTTTAATATTTACTTCTATTTTTTATTATTTCATATTATTTTTATATACAATAAAAATTTCAGAATTTACTATTTTAATTCAAATAAATAAGAAAAATCACATACATCTAAGCAAGATGCTTAGGCGGGTAAAATCCCGCTAATACTTTTTTGCCCTAGTTTCAACTTTTCATTTAGTCGCTCTCTTCTCCTCTTCTCAACTTAGCTGATCTCTTCTCCTCTTCTTAACTATATCTTTCTCTCTCTCTCTCTTTCTATAGTTTCAATTAACTGTTGATTCTTCTTCTCCCTCAATAGTCTTCATCATCTCTCTTAATATCAAATTATCAATATATCTTTAATTTGAGGTAGACTATATACTTTGAAGAACCATTTTCATAAAACTCACATCCTTTTTGTTCCTTTAATGAACCCCAATTAAACCCTTCTTCATCAAGGTCTATATCTAATGATAAGGAGCTCGCCACTGCTACCAAAGTTGCAATTATTGGCGCTCTCCTTTTCCATGTTTTTTTAATTTTTATTGTGTTTTTATGAAAACCACATGTTTGATAAAATGTCCATGAGAATTTTTTTGGATTTATGAGTTTAGAAGCTATACTCATATGATAATTATCTGTTTTGATGAGATTCAGGTTGTATTTTGTGTGCAAGTTGTTTGACATGTCACTACGCCATAAGTGCTCAAATAATATGATTTTCTGATGTCAAAAAAGTGTTGCATTTTCAATAATGCAACACCAAGGGGCGTTACATCTGCGGCCGTTGCATTAGAGGCCTAATGCAACGCTTGTTTAGGGTCTACAGTAATACCAATAAGCATTGCCTAATAGATGTAATGCAACAGTACATACATCAAATGCAACACCAAAAAGCTTTGGCTCTGACATAAACTGGATGTAAGACTCCCTGTGTGGGGCTCACATTAAGGCCACGTCAGCACGTGACACATGGTTGCCACGTCAGCAGTGGGCCCCACTAAAAATGCCACATAAGCATTGGGGCCCACATGCCACGTCAGTAGCAGTCCACATGCCACGTCACTAGTATGTAATGCAACGCTTTTTATCAATTTTTAGGATAGTAGAACATAATTAAAAATAATGCTTATATAGCTAATACAACACCACAATATCTGGTAAAAACATTACTATTACTTTATAATGCAACACCCAAATATCAAATGCAACGCTTTAATTAAAATTTTTGCAAGATAATATTTCATAATTATAGAAGCCCATGAAAATTATCCTAATAACCATTCAACAATTTCTACTAGCCATCCAAACATCATCCAACAACCCCATTACAAGTTCCATCCACAAAATACATCCAACAACCCCAACATCATACTAACTACTAAATTCATTACAAGTTCTTCGATGTGCCAAAAAGATATTATTACAATTGCAGCTGGAGCTATTACAATTGGTGGGGCATCAAATGCCCTTAATGTAAGAAACAGTTCTGCTGGTACACGAAATGGTGAATCCTGTAAATCAGAAGTAAAACAAAGGTTTTATTATTATTATCTCCAATTAAAATGTATGCTTTTCCAAGCACATACTACATAATTGAATTTTGAATTTCAAATCTAGCTTTAAACTTCATTATTAATATGATAATTACACCAAAGCTACATAATATTTTGATTCTTAACTTAATTCACAAAAAGTATCATGATTACCAGTTATGTTCATGATCATTTTAGCCTCAGTTTCCACCTGGGTAATTACAACCAGTATAACCTACAAACAAGTAAAGTTGAGCCCATCAAACCTTAGTAAAGTTGGGTAATTACACAACTTTGCCTTCCTTCGAAATATTAGCACTAGTAAACATAACCATAAATTGTGTAGTGCAAACTACAGATTGCAAAAGAACAAAAAAGGTTGTATATTAACTTGAGGCTTACTAGTTTTAAAATCTGTTAATTAATATAAATAACCACGATATTTCCAAATATAGAAAAAGCAAAGTAAACACAAGCCCAAAATAATTCCCAAGGAAATCTGCAAGCTGAAAGAGACAACATCAACTGCCAAGCACAGATGTGCAAATAGCTGAACCGAAATAATAGTTAACTTATTTTGCAGTGTTTTAAGCATTGAATTAGATTGGGGTTTGACTCCGGCAACTAGATTAAGATGAGATCCTAAATTATGATGTAAGCCCCATATTTATAGCAAGCTACATTAATCTGTTTAAAAGATTACCTAGACATGAAGATGTCCAGGCTTGGAAATATTCTCTGGAAGGCAATGATACCATAATCTACTGATGCAAATAATTACACCATTTAAGCATATCTCTGATTTTTGTGACAATTATACAGATAAAAAAATAGTTTTGAGTTTTGACAATGATAGATTTGAAAATGAATCCAATACAGAAAAGGCCCAGTCATAAATTTGATTAGTCACCAGGTAACAGAAACCGTTTATGAGAGAAGCTTAGCAGAAAAAATCAATAATAAGTATGAATGCCCCAAATAAATAACTTGTGTATTTGGAGGGACAACCGCCCATATCATTATTCTTACCATAAAATATATTGCACACATTCTTCCTCAGCATGTAGTACAGACTTCGAAAGGAGTCCTCCCATGCATTTTGTCGTTTATTCAAGAAATCCATTTTCCCTGAACAAATGACAGAACTAAGTCAAAGAGAAAGAGATCTGAAAGAATTAAAAAAATTAATTCAGCGATTAAGAATTGTAATGACAATAAAACTACTAGTGATAATCTATAACATAATACTTTAAGCTAGACAGATTAGCATACCCCCCTCTTTTCCAGCTAAAGCTAATGC
The DNA here is from genome assembly GCF_009905375.1 of Apium graveolens. Lineage (NCBI taxonomy): Eukaryota > Viridiplantae > Streptophyta > Magnoliopsida > Apiales > Apiaceae > Apium > Apium graveolens. Next base: position 71,459 of record NW_027418767.1, read on the forward strand.
AGATATGACAAGAGGTGGTAGAGAAGACTGTGGATATACCCAGGAATGTACAGATTTTAAATAACCATGATTCTTAACATGTATTAAAATAGAATTGAGATTTTAATACATGTTATATGAGTGGCAAAAAAATATGCTTACTTTATTTGTGATGTTCTTGTCAGCTCCGTTGACCAATAAAAGTTTGGCTATATCTCTATTTCTACTTTGTATCGCAACATGCAACGGTGTCCACCCTTCCTAGTAGACCACATATTAATAAAAGAGAATCGGAAACTTTTTAAAAATGGGAGGGATATACCATACTCACGTTATCAGTTACGTTTACATCAACCATGTTTTTGATCAACAACTTCACAGTTTGAATTAGTGGGGTGGCACCATCCTATTAAGAGAGCATATACGTAAGCTGTTTAGCAAATGTGAAACCAAGGTAAATCATAATTTGGAATACGGAGAGGTGTCCCATCAAGTCTCTGGCATGAGAATTTGCTTCCTTTCTCAAGAGATGACTTATTACTACCTCCTTTTTACCAATTTATTCTTGATTTCTGTCTGTGAGGGAATGATTTGATCCATCTTTTCTCTAACTATCTTCATTATCTTGTCTTCATGCCCAGTTAGAGTAATTTGAAGTGCTTTTCCAAAGTTATGGAAAGCTTTGATTTGAGCCTTGTAGACCTCATTTACTGCATCATATACTTCCTGTGGGGTTAATGATCTAGCATTCCTCCCCAATATGGTTAGATACTCTTCCCTGAATTGGGCTAATACAACATCCATTGCAATTCTAAACTTCTTCTCCAGCCATTTATCACAGTTTGCATCCAGACTATGTCACATCCAAAAACAAAAACACACACACACGAAATAAATGCGAACCATAATTATATCACATACTTATAAATCCAAAATATGATGATAATCTGATTACAAACCCAATCAAACATAATAAAAATCCCAAGATCTTTACAAGTTCAGAGTTTGGAATAGCCCTTCTAACTAATATAAAATTACTTAATGGCGGATCTCGCCTAATCTATATCTATAGTCTACCTGCGCCCTCAAATGGTTCTCGGTGGCTCCAGCAGTCGACTTACAAGCGGTTTGCTTGGTGCATACCATGGTTGCTAGCTGTAGAATAGGGTTAAATACGAGAAAATGAGCTAAAAATGCTCAGCAAGTACTAACAATTCTACTATACATGGCATTACCTCAATATCAAGAGTTCATAAATCAAAAGGTCATGGATACTTGTTAAAAACGACAATTAGAAACATGAAGTCATATTATAAAGGGTAAATTAGAATCATAGCATTCGAAACATGACATATGGCATCATGGCATTGTGGCAACATGTTATAATCATTTAAATATCAAATCATCAAAATTCATTTTAGGACGCTACGGATTACAACCGGTGATCATCCGCGAAGTAATCCCGAACCGCGTTGGGTTCTCAAATATAATGGGATCCCTAGGCTATATGTGAGCCTATAAATAAGTGTGAAAATGACTTGCATCTAGGTCCAATCCACTAAGTCAAGAAAACATTTATTTTATATTGATTTATAACATGGATGTCAGGAAAAGGTTTGGTATCACTTTAATTGAATTATAACAAGGGAATTCAAGTTCACTAATGATGTGTCAAACATATATTAGAAATCCCTATGGGGGTAAGTTCCAAGGTCAAATAAAAGTCAACTCTACATTGTACCGAGGGTGGTATTTTGATATTTATGAATATGATTGTGTTATGAGGTTCGCATTAGGGAATTTGGTAGAGAGTTTAGTATACACAGTCTAATGGATAGGGAATATTTTGAAGGTAAGGTACTAACAAGGTTAAAAGTTATTAACAGAAGTATTTGAAATAATTAATGACATGGTGGTTATTACAAAAAAGCATTCACGGAAAAGTATATATACTTGAAATATTTATAAGGATAAGGAGGTAAGTAACATGCCTTTCAACAGTTCTAAGATTATTCGATCTTGATGGCACGAGTCTTCCCCTTCGCTTCGGAACCTACACATTATATTAACCTCATTACTATTCACCCTTTAACGCCTTATAAGCATATAAGCTCCTAGACTTAGTGTACATACCTATGTACTAATATTTACCCTTATCATCACTACTATTACAGAAGTACATAACTTAATCATATGCATTTCAAGTAATCCACATAGTCATATAATCACATAATGACATGGCATATGCTATTTAGTTATTCATACTATCACCTAAATTCCTAAGCACACAAGCAAGTAACACATAAGAATTATTACTAATGCTCCCATCTAACTAATCTGACCTTAACTTAAACCTAAAGATGTTGTGCAACACTCAGACCCTTCACCACTAAGTCCCAATTCCAATGAATACCACTAAAGCTTCCTAATGTCACTCTAAGGGTGCTCTTCGGGTGCCTTGGTGGAAATGGGATGTTTCCACCTTGGGCCTTCACTCAAAATCACTTCCTAAAGGTTGTTAAGACTTTAAACTAACTTCTAAAGTTAGTAAGACTCAGAGGCCTCACACCTATAGGCTTAGAAAGACCAATACCCACACTGAAGTTCCCAGCTAGCACCTGTTTGCACTACCTGCGTCCCTTGGCAGAAATCTTAATTTCTATATTGGTCCTTCTAACGAAACCAATTCCCATGAATTCTTAAGATCTAAAACCAACTCTCAGACTTGGTTTCATGCCAAAGCCTCACCTACGCTTTTCTAGGCCTCTGTTCAAAATTAACACTGCCCAGCCCCGTTGAATTCCCCCTGCTCTATTTTTACTTACGTAAAACTCACTTTTCTCACTTGATTTTTAATTCTAATGGTTTGTTAAGATTCCTAAGGATGTATTTCACTTATTTAAGCCAAGGCCCCATGAAGGCCTAGCCTAAGACATGGTTATAATCGACCAAAATTCAAGTTTACACAGACCTGCCCTGTTCTGAGCTGCTCTCGGATATGTGGGTGTGCGCCTACCTAAATGCAAGTTTCTCATTAAATCAAAGCCACTGGACTCAAGTACAACTCAAGTCCTAACTCCAGTAAACTTAGGCCTAGCAAGGCCTCATCAAAACTCACCAAAAATAACATATACTTATGGTTAAAAATCTGCTACTTAGTGCCTAGTGTTCCTCCTTCCACCTTAACTCCCAACTCAACACCAATACCAACAATCAAGCCAACAATTTAACCTAAAATGTACACAACCCTATTAAATTTCATTTTATGGGAATTATTAGCATAAATCTAGCCATATAAGTCATATACCAAGGCAAAAATAGAGAGCATAGCAGAGCAGATTTTACATAAGCGATTTCAATCAGAAATTCGAACAAAAAATACATGGTATCAACTTGATGGCTACTAAATTTGATTATGACTTATCAAGGCACATATCATACTAGCAATTTAGAGTTTGGCATACATTGTACGAAAACTAAATTTTAAATCACATACCACATTTGTCTGAAATATCACTTATATCATGACATGCAAGTACTAACTTCAACTTTTATTGTAAAAATCATGTCATGCAAGGATGGAAACTCTTTGAAATACATTTTAAACGATCAGAGGTTCTTTGAAAGCCACAATCAAAGTCTTTTTCTTTGGAAAAACCCAACTACATAAAAAAAATTCATTCGGCTCCTTGAGAGTCATTGCCGAATGCTTGAGGTCAAGATAATGGCTTGAAAATAGAAGCAAAACACTTCGTCAAGACCATCTCTTGCTCAAGTTTTATGAGCCATATTGAGTTCAACTCTAGATTCATAAGAATTAAAATTAAAACCCTTGGATTTAACCACATGCAACTATGGAACTAACCTCAAGTGAAGATATAGCTACTAAGTGAAGATGACCTTGCTTAGATGAGTTGAAAGGTGTAAGAAAATGAAGAATTGTGGAAGAAAATGAAAGGGGTGGGGAGGGTTTTAGGGCGCTTCCAAGAGGGAGTATGGATATGAAGAGAATGGAGTGATGTGTGGTGAGAAAAATGAGGTGAGGTTGAGTGCTTTGACTAGCTTTTGTTTCATTCAAGTAGTAGTGGAGTTTGTTTTTACCATTCTATCCTTCATCTACTACTAGTAAGATTTTGCATGCCGGGTTTTAGGGGTCATTTAGTTGGTCAAATGGAGTTAGTGGAGGGTGAAAGATCGGTCTTACCCTTGATTTCTATTTGGGTGGAATTGGCATGCAAGGGTACACTTGTAATTTAATAACTATTAAAAGTATGATTTAAAAGAATGAGTTTTAGTAATTAAAATATAAATTCATAAATCACAAGATTAATACCATAAATACTATGAGATTTTAGAAGTTTAATAACATTGTTTTCAAAAATTTCGGACAAAAATTTATATTAAAAGAGTTTTCTAACATTATCACACTAATAAATAAGTCATGTAAAATATAATTAACACATTATAAATCACACAAGCAATTTCAAGTAAATTGATTCTATTACACAATATTAGAATATAATTTATCGTTTAATCACAACTATTCAAATATCACTAAATCGCGAGAATCTCAATTATTACTTAATCGCGTAGTCGCAACTATTCATATATTATCAAATCGCGCTACTTATTTAATCGCGTAACGAAAATCTTACTCATGTACAATAGTTATAAGCTTAAAAATATTCCAGCAACATTCGCAATTCCATACAACAAAATTATACACAATATATAATGAATCTGTATAATTGGCATTAAATCACTGAATATTTATGAATATATATATCGTACTTATAAAAATATTTCAAATATTCACCGGTTGTCACATCATCTCCCCCTTATAGGATTCTGTCCTCAGAATCTAGGAGAATAGTTGAGGATACCGATTCCGCATTTCGGATTCTAACTCCCAGGTTGCCTCTTCAACTTTGGGATTCTTCCACAATACTTTCACCAAACTCACTGATTTATTTTTAAAAGTTCTCTCTTGTCGATCCAGTATCTGCACAGGTTGCTCTTCATATGATAAATTAGCCTGAATCTCCACTGGTTCAATCTCTATCACATGATTGGCGTCCAGATTATACTTCTTCAGCAATAAGACATGAAATATATTATGCACATGCTGATATTTTGGTGGCAAGGCTAGCTCATAGGCAACTTTCCCTACTTAGTTCAAGATTTCAAAGGTCCAATGTATCTTGGTGTTAATTTCCCTTTCCTAACAAATCGGGTCAATCCCTTCCATGGTGATACTTTTAGCAATACAGCTTCCCCAATTTCGAATTTCACATCCTTCCGGGCTGGGTCCGCGTAATTTTCTTTGTCTATCTTCAGCAACAATGAGTCTCTTCTTGATCACAGTGACGGTGTTCTTCATTTGCTGAATGAATTCAGGTCCAAAAATCTTTCCTTCCCCAACTTCATCCCAACCTTGTTACGACCGGTATTTCTAAATCTTATATATATATATAATTGTGTGTTTATAATTGAGATTTAAATTGTGTAGAATTATAAATGTGGGTGATTATTGTGTTGAGTGCATATAAATTAAGTATTTAATGTATTAGTATATATATAAATTTTTTGAAAGGAGAATCTTATTATTATTATTTTTAAATGATAATCAAAAGTACTTCATTTTATATGAAAAATCGATTTTAAAAATCTTTTAACAACAAATTTTCAAATCTTATATCATTAAATTTCTAAAATCATAAGCTATTTTATGATATATATTTTGTGATTTATGGAAGTGCATTTATATTTATATAAATTGTTTTACATAAATTAGTTGAATTTTAATTTGCAATTTACTTAGTTGCCCATGCATGCATTTTGATCCCAATACAAGTTAAGGGCAAACTTGGAAATTCCAACCCCACTAACTACTACTTTACTAGCCAAATTACTACCTTATCCTTGCATGCAAAATAACACAAGCTTGCTTGAGGGTTACTCATGTCAATTCTCACTTCCACTCACTTTCTAATCAAATCAAAATCATAAAAATCAAGTACAAGTTGTCATAATCACACTCACTTCACTCCAATCCACCCTCACCTCTCTTCTCCCTCACCCTCTCTCGGCCCTCTCTCTCTCGGCCTTCACTCTCGGCCGAAGCCCCTTCCCCCTCTTTTGCTTCATTTTTCATTCAAACATCCATCTTCCATTTAAGTAATCTTACTCCCCATATCTTGTTCTTTAATAATCCAAAGAGTTTAGGGTGAAAAGTCTATGTTTTAGTTGAAAAGTCTATGTTTTAGTCTTACATGGTAGTGTTTTGTTAAACTCAAAGTGAACACCCTTGATTCTTGTGAATTTAAGGTTTTCACCATGAGATATATTATCATAGGGTTGAGAATGGCTAGACATGAGTGTGTCACACTCATGCAAATGTTGTTTTCACCCTAATCTATTCGGCCATGACTTGTTAGGAGCCGAATGGATGGTGTTTTTGTTGCCTTGTTGATTTTTGTGTGTTTATATGATAATAACTTGGTTTTAGAAATAAAAACTTGATAAAACTCTTTGCATACTAAGTGATCACATAGTTATGGTTAATTCTAGGCTTGCATGTTGATGCTATGATGAAATTTATATGGAAATCATATTATTTTTGGCTTGTAAGTTCGAAAGCATGCATACATAGGTCCAACTCATGATTTTCGAAAGTTCTTGATTATTTGAATTGTTTTTTGTTAATAATCTCTAATTTCAGTTGAGTTAAGATATTAATTATGATTTTTGCTCCTTGTTATGTGATTTTAATTCATATATATATGGAGGATTTAAGTTGTTATTTTCAAAGTGTGATGGCTTGTAATTAGTGTATTGTGTTAACTCTTATTTTGCTATATTGCACCTTAGGTAAGGATGATCTCCACTAAGACAATTTGTGTGCGGGAGTGTTAGTTCAGTAGGTTGCCTTGGTTGAGGATTAGTTTGGTTTTTGGTTGATGTTTGATTTGGTTTGTCAAGTAGGAAACATGGTGGAAAGGGGTACAATAGATTCTGCAGATTTTCAGTTTGGTATCATGAGGTTTAGAGTGAAGATTTGACCATGTCATTATAATGAACTTTGAGGCCCAAGTCACCAGAAGCTAGTACAAGGGGTATACTTTAGATTTCAGGTGTTTGTTAGAGGTTTGTAGGTTGTTTGGTTAGGTGCACGAGTGAAAATACCAAATCTGTCCAGCAGGGGACAGTTTTACTATAACTTAGAAGTGTGTTTTTCCATGTCATGGGTAGGCCCTCACTAGGCCTTGATTGGCCTTAGTTATAGGGAGTGTCAGAGGTGTTTTTCCATCCATAGTTTATAGGAATTGAGTTAGAATCATGTGTGACAAGTTAGGGCAAAACATGATACTTTTCTGTCTAGAAAACAGGGAACCATGGACTTTAAGCTTAGGCCTAGGGAGGCCCAAGCTAGGCCCTTGAGCCACACCGAGTTTTGGAGTTGCCTTATGATTAGAAGAGTCTAATGTAAAAGTTTGGGAGGTAAAATTGAAGTTTAAGGGTGTTAATTGTACTGAAAAACCCATTGGTGTCATCCTGAAATCACTATAATGAGCACATTCACTTCACATTAAGTTTTAGAGCACTTACGAGTGAGGCCTAGGTTGATCACCATAGTTGTAAGATAGTATAAGGTCAGTAGAGTGTAAGGCCTAAGTCAGGGTCAATAATAACTTGATGGTTTAGAAAAGGCACTTCGAGTTATGAGGTCAATATTAAGAGTTTTGGCTAGTTGAGCATAACTAAGTGACTTGAGTATGTGGAGTGAGATCATCCAAGCTTAGTGATGCAATATAGTGTGTTGATATATTATTATGTACTTAAATGTGTTATGTGAGATTATGTGGATATGTGAACTATTATGCTTATAAGATAATTGCAAGCATATATGTGTATATAAGCCTAACTGCCAAAGTAGTTAATTACGGTTTATAATTAGGTTGAGTTGGTGAGAATATATTATAATGGGATTATAATTATTATTTTGTGTAGGATCACGAGACAAGGGTAAACTTGCCATTAAAGTTGATTAAAGCTCCCAGTTGCTCCCACCTGCCAGTCAAGTCAAGCCTTTCTCAAGGCAAGTGTTTCAACCTACCTTTTTATTTACACTTCAAGTGTGTGTTAGCCCGACTTTTATATATGATGCTGAGTATTCTAATTCACCTTGATATATCGTATACATGATCCAAGTGGTTTCAAATATATCTTTCGTATTATATGCAAATGCCATGAACCCTCAAGTATCTATTGCAAGTAGTTTAACTTTGCTTGGAGATTGCCATGCAAGTAATTCAAAAGTCATACCATGCTAGTATACCAAAGTAATTATGTTGTTGAAACCTGTATAAATCATACTTAGTAACCTTATCTTGACACCTAAAAGTCAGTTATTCCTCAAAGATTGTTCATATATGCTTGATAACTCTATTCTTATCCTTAAACTATGATACCCTGTTATGCTTTGAACTGATGCTCACCATCTTTATATTTTAAATACCTATATTTTATCTGGAACCACTACATTGAACCTAGTTTGACTTAGTTCCTTTATATCATTCAATAACCCTGTTAAACCCCATTACTCAATTCCTTGTGAATAGAAACTTTGCAAATTTCCTTTGATAAGGTAGCTGTCTAGTTGATCACGGCCTTAAAATTTATTGAACCTATTCCGCGTGCTTCAAAGTTGATATAAAACCCTTGATAAAGATAATCACTGTTTAAGAAATTAACTGTCACTTGGCATCAATTTTTTTTAAAAAATGAAAAGTTAAAAGTGGATTCTCAGTCCCAAAGGGGGACGAATGTTTTCTTGAAATAGTGGATCTGGACTGAGACGCAAGTCCTTTCCGCTCTTAATTTATAGGCTTAAAAGTTGCCTAGGGATCCCATGAATGTTCCAGAACCCAGCAAGGTTCGGGATTACTTCGTGGCTGATCACCGTCTGTAATCCGTAGCGTCATAAAATAGTTTTTGATAAAGAAATGGTTTTGAATTGTTTTATTACAAGAAAAAGATGCCATCACCCTGAAAATTTATCTCTTGATACTATATTGTTGAATTTTTATTTCCATTGTCATTCTTTTATTCTTGTTTATGTATATTATAGCACTTGTTGAGCATTTGGCTCACTACTTGCTTTACCCTGATATTACAGCTAACAGATATGGTTAGATTCAAGCAGATAGCGCATAAGACTTGTGATTGCCGATTTATATGTTCGAGCTCAGGTAGATTAGTGATCGTTTTGTATGAGGACTCGAAATTAAAATCAGGTTGTAATAGTTAATAGTGATGGGCTGTTCTAAACCCTAAATTGTAAGATCTTGTATTCAGATGTATTTATTTCCTTTTGATAACTATTGTAATAATTCGTATAGTATCTTTTGTTAAATTTGGGGTGTGACATGTTTTGGTATCAGAGCTACGGTTTAGAGTCCCTGGACAACCCAAATAGGTTATATATGTATATAGGTTTATAGAATATTATACAAGAGTGTAGGTATAGGTTATTTCGAGTCACCCGCTAATAATTCTCTTATATATATATCTGCATTGTTTGGCAGCAAAGGGCGCATTCCTCATCATCCTCTGAATTGTCCGACACAATTGCTTTCTCCGTGTATGCTGAGTTGAGGCGTGAGTTCGACAGGCTTCAGGGCAAGTACGATCGACTGTTAGAGCGATTAAAGAACGTGTATCCGGACAGCAGAAATTATGGAGGAAAGCTTAAGGAGCAGATGACTGCGAGACTTGAGACCTTGGTTCAGTATGTTAACACTAAGCTTAATGAGATGCCATCGCATCGAGATCATACCAGCCAGTTTACTATCCAGATGATTGCGGATGAGCTCCAGAGTATTGTGAAGACGCTTCGTTAAGAGAAGACTACCGGATCCCGTTCTGATGGAATGGAGCCTTAATTCTTTCCATTATCTACTTCTCATGTCGTTGTATTGTTGGACTTTGTAGAATTCCCTGTTGTTTCCTTTAAATAAGCATGTTATCTCTAGATTCAGACTCTATTCCGATCTTGATGTACCTTGACCTTAATTTCGATAATTATGCACTATCGTTTTATTTGCTTTCAATTAGTTCTTATGCCGTTATATGCATCACCCTTATTGTTTAATTTGAAACCCGATCGTATATATGAATATAATGACTTGTCATACCCTAACCTTGAAATTATATGTATTGTTCATACCTGTTTTGATATAACTTTTATTTCAGGATCATGCCACCTAAAAAGAAGAACCTGACAACAACTTCTACCACAGATCCTAATATTCTTCGATTTCTAGGAAACCTTACAACAGCTAACAAATGATATAGCTCAACAACAAAGAACTCTTCAACAAAATTCGAAAACCAAGATAACCTTGAACCACACCAACCACCTGATCTACCAGTACCACCATCGAAAAATTGTCACTTTCAAAGCTTTTCAGAATGTGAATCCACCTGCATTTCATGATACCACTGATCCGGTAATAGCTAACACATGGATTAGGGAAATGGAAAGAGCTTTTGAATTGGTTCAGTTAGGAGAAGATCAGAAGAGGCCATATGCTACTTATTTTCTGAAAGGGGAAGTCATCTATTGGTGGGATTCCGTGAGAGCTATGGAAGCAAATCAGCCGGTTTATTGGGAAAGGTTTAAGAGGCTATTCTAGGAAAAATATTACCCTAAGTACATGCAGAATTAGATGGAGCTTAAATTTCTTGTAATATCCGAGATATATCATGTAATTATTTTTGCTAATAAATAATTATTATATGAGTTCAGTATCTATTCTGTGAAGTAATTGTTAAGTGTTAAATGTGTTTGAATGTTATTATGGATTAAAACTAATATATATAATTGATGTATCTAATAATAAGGAACGTGAGCTTCGAGGCTCGATTTGACTGCTCTTGTGTTTCGTGACTCAATCTGCCTTACAAGATGCCTACGTACCTTGCTGATTGCCAAGGATCAAGTCAAAAAACGTAGTTCTGATCTGTGGGGTGAGACCCCTTATATAGATGCTTGGGAGTCCTTGAATTGGACTTGGTATAGGAGACTTGGTGGTCAAGTCTATGAATTAGGATAGAGTTAGGAGTCCTAGGGAGTAGGAAGCTGATTCCTTATCTCATGAGGTTCCTTGGAGGCCAATCTACAAGGATTTATATCCTCACTAGGACTTATCTTAATAACTATTTTTCTCCCTTACTTATTAATTATGAAATTAATAAATAATCAGGGTTTTTGGGCCTTCTTTGTTTCATCAGGCCTGATCTGGTCCATCAAGCCTGATCGATATGTTAACCTTTCTGGTCTGAATGTCATACATCTTATTATTGGGCCTAGCAGCCCATACCTTGTATAATTAATGTAATTTAATTATACAATCAGGATTTATTTATCCCTATCATTTGTCCCCCAACTCTTGGGAAACATTGATTAGGTTTCGCAGAAGTTAAGTCTATTCATTCCCTTACAGGGTTTCGTTTTTGTAAAGTGTGGAGCGACCTACATATTTACAACGAATTTTCCTTTAATTCAAGAATTATCTTAATTTCCAGGAATTTTTCCCTAATTTCCTGGATTTTTCCCTAATTTTCTGGGATTTATCCTTAATTTATGGATTTTTCCCTAATTTTCTAGGATTTATCCTTAATTTCCTTGATTTTTCCCTTAATTTTCTGGATTTTCCCTAATTTTCTGGGATTTATCCTTAATTTCTGGATTTTTCCTTAATTTTCTGGGATTTATCCTTAATTTCCTGGATTTTTCCCTTAATTTTCTGAAAATATTAGCATTTTTTAGAAAATATGTTAAGGAATTTCCTGATATTTCTGTAATTTTCCAAGAATTTTTCCTTCTTTTTCTGCCCCCTTTTTCTTTTTTCTTTTTCTCTCTTTTTTTTAATACAGATTTCGACCAGGAATCCATTCGACCAGGATCCTGGTCGAATTAACCTTCAGATTGCCCTGGTCGACAGGGTTTCGGGCAGGATGCTTTCGATCAGGAATCCTGGTCGAATTTCGGCCAGGATTTTTTCCTTTTTTTTTTTGTTATTTCGAGCAGGGAATTTTCAGTCAGGATTTTGGGTCAGAACTCCTTGCCTTGACCGAATTAGCCATCATTTTGAGCCCTGATCGAAGCAATTTCGACCTCCAGCATTTCGACCAGGATTTATTCTGGCATTCTGGTCGAATGAATTTGTTTCTTGATCGAATTAGCCATCATTTTATCCCTGGTCGAAGCCTATTCGACCTCAAGCATTTTGATCAGGATTTTCTCATGATTCCTGGTCGAATTGGGGCAGGTTTCTGATCTTTTTATCCACTTTTCCCTGGGCTTTGTTTTTGGGCCATCTTCACTTAGCTGGGCCTTTTTCTAGGCTTGTATTTAGGAGAGTATTCAGGCCTTAATCTTGGCCTTTTTTTTAATCAATTTTTGGGCCTTTTTCCGGGCCTTTATTCTTTTGGCCTGTTCTGACTGGATTTTGGCTTATGGGCTTTTAATCTCAAATATTTGGGCCCTTTTATGGGCTTTTGTTTTTATTGGGCCCATACTTAGGACTATTTATTCAACTGTGTTTTTTTTTTATTCTTCCAAATTCTTCAAAAACTCAATTTTTTTCTCTTGAATTTTCCAGGAACTTCCTGGATAATTCCAGAACCTTCTAGCTTTTGGGCCCAAATGGGCTTTTTAAGGCCCCATTATCCACTTTTTTTCCTATATATAGGTGGGGGGAGTGTGCATTCACTTCACACTCTTCACTCTTCATTTCATCTCAAACTTTCTCCCCTTCCTTTCTTCCCTTAGCTTCTAGCATTTCCTTTCTCAAATCCCTTCCCTTAGTTTTCCAGCTTCAGGCTTTTTCCAGCTCATTAATGGCTGACAAAAGTTCCGAGAGGGCGGCAAAGATAGCCTCAGCTTCGAAACGAGGCAAGGATATCGAGATCCATTCTTCGTATATGTCTTTAATCGATATGATTAACACTAGGGGGGATGAATATCCCTCCACTGCACATCTTTATTCTTTTAATCATTGCAATACTTGGCACAATATTGATTTTGATAAACTAAATGTACGTTATAACGTCCTTCCTCCTCTTAGATTAGTTCCAGTCTCTGGTGGTGATCGTACTTGCCATTGGAGACCCGACACTCTCTTTATTTACACAGATGCCCTTAATGCTGGGCTTAGGTTTCCTTTCCACCCTTTTATTCCTCATCTTTTAGCTGATTTACAAATCAACTCGTGTCAGCTTCCTCCAAACGCCTGGAGGAACATTTTATGTTTTATGGTCTGCTGCCTTAGGGAGGGCTTTCCTCTTTCTGTAGCTGTCTTTAGGAAGGTCTTTCAGTGCTATAATAGCTCTTCCAGTATTTGTGGCTGGGTCTATGTCAAGCAAAGGCCCAAAAGTAAACACATCTTCAACAGCGCCTCCATTCCTGATAACAACCAAAACTGGAGGAATAGTTTTATTGGGTTACGTTGGGAGAATGGTGACTGGGGCACACTCTTCCGATCTTCCTTCGGGAAGGTCAGTGATGGTAGCCTCAAATCCATTCACTTAACTCCAGAGGAAACTATTATTTATAATGGGCTTACTCAGGACAACGGCACTTCTACCAGCTGGACTCTCTTAGAGGAGTTCTCCCTCATTCACGTGGGACTATCCTCTGTTTCTCAACAGGGTATTTTTCTTCCCTTATCATCTTTATTTCATTTCATGCATTATTAACATCACTTATTTTATCTTTTGCTTTGTTTTGCAGTTGCTAAGGAGATCAACGAGGACAATGTACCTCTCGTTGAAGAGACTGCTAGATGAAAAAAGCCCGTCTTGCAGGCCTAGATACCCGAGGGAAGGCCACGGAGCCTAGCTTCTTGAGAAAACACAAGGAGCCTATGGGGGAGGCTTCAACTGAAGTAGCTGAGGGCCACAACGCTCCCATCACTGCTGCTGTTCCTGCTGCTGCTGCTGCTACAGGCGCCTTCCAGCCTCTCTAGGGATTTCGCCGAGGGGATACCGTGGTTGGATCCACGAAGCATGCATGGGATTGGTCCTACCATAGCGTGACTCCTAAGGACTTTACTGATATCGTGGCCACCCCTGACCTTGAGAGGATTAAGCTCATGGGAGCTCAGTCTCTGGCTTCGGTATGCCTTCTCTTTTTTGAACTTATCTTTCGCTCTTATAGCATTTTCTTGCCTTATACTTTGTTGATTGCTTTGTTTCAGTCTAACGCCTATTTTCAAGGCGCTGTGAGGCAAGCCGAGTCATGGAAGCGGGCTTCTGATAAGGTCCGATAATGCCCTCAGGAGGCAACAGAAGAAGTATGCTACCCTGGAGAAGAAGCTCAAGCGTAAGGAGGAAGAACTCAGAGAGTCTAACGCCGAGCTGGTGGTACTTTGGGCGGAGAAGGATAAAGCTATAGACAACTATCTGGACTCGGAGGAGTTTTCCCAATCCATGAGGATTAGGGATGATTCAGTCTTTCCCGAGTTTTTTAGGACTGGTTGGGACACGGCCCTTGGGACCGTGAACGAGGCTTGTTCTGATATTAACCCGGCGGACTATGTCTGCCCTGATGACGAGGCTTTGCTACAGAGGTTTCGTACCCGAGTAGTTGTCTCGGATCATGTTCCTCAGGATCCACTACTTCCTCCTCCCGAGTCTTCTTCCAGACCTGCTGAGGACGATAGCTCTTCCTCTCCTCCGAGACGACAGAGACATCCAGCGAGAGCGGAGAGGACGATGATATGGACGCCGAGGGTACTTCAGCTCCTTAGAGCTTTTTTGCCCTGCGTGGCTTGTTTTTTTTATCCTATTTTCGAGACTTTATTTATCGAACTCTTGTAATATCTATCAGAACTATTTTATTTATCACCTTTTATGCTTGTATCCATGCATTTGGTTTTTATTTGTTAGGCCACAAACATACTTTGAAGAACTCATGAATTTCATAAAATTGTCTGGGATTCATCCCTTACACAAGTCTTAATAAACTTCGTAATAAAACTAAAACATATAAATCCTAAGCAAGCAAAGCTTCAAGGTGCTTTTCAACCTACTTGTCACAATGACAAGTGAGAATCGTACTTCGACTATCTTACACGTAGTAAACCTTCAGGTTTTGTGCGTGCCAGGTTCTCGGGACTTCAAAACCATCCATAGTCTCCAGCTTGTAGGTTCCTCTACCCTGAACGCTCTTGACCTTGTACGGCCCTTCCCAATTTGGGGTAAGTTTCCCTTTCTGTCCTACCCCAGAAGCTTCTATCTTCCTCAAGACGAGGTCACCTTATTTAAAGAACCTTTCTTTAACCCTTAAGTTGTAGTAGAATGAAGCCTTCTTCTGATACTCTACTATCTTTGCATGTGCTTCATCTCACACTTCATCGATTAAGTCTAGAGCCAAACTTTGTCCTTCCTCATTTTCCTCAGCATTGAAAGCCTGAATCCTTGGAGAGGAATGTGATATCTCCACTGGAACTACTGCTTCTGCCCTATACGCCAACATGAAGGGAGTTGCTCCTGTCGTGACTCTACAGGTAGTCCTATAGGCCCACAATATGGGAAGTATCTCATCCACCCAATTATTTCTTGACTTCTCGATCCTCTTCTTTAGTCCATCCAGGATTATTCGATTTGCTACTTCTGCTTGCCCATTGGCTTGTGGGTGAGCCACGGAGGTGAACCGTAACTCAATTTCATTTTCTTCACAATACTTCTTGAATTCCTCGTTGTTAAACTGCGTTCCATTTTCGGTGACTAGGACACGGGGAATTCCATATCGGCACATAATGTTTTCCCACAGGAATTGTGCAACTTGTTTAGTTGTGATTTTGGCCAAGGGTTTGGCTTCAATCCACTTAGTGAAATAATCAATGGCTACAATCAGGAACTTCCTTTGTGCCGTGGCCATAGGGAAAGGCCCCATGATATCCATCCCCCACATAGCAAAGGGAATGGGCGAGTTGATAGATGTCAGCATCTCGGGAGGTTGTCTAACAACAGGTGCATGCTTCTGACAGCGGTCACACTTCTTCACATATTCTTTGGCATCAGCCATCATTTCTGGCCAATAAAAGCCTAGACGAGTTATCTTATGAGCCAAGGCCCTGCCCCCCAAGTGTTGTCCACAATTACCTTCATGTACTTCTTCAAGAGCCAAACGTGCCTCATCGGGCCTGAAACACCTCAAGTAAGGAACCACGAAAGATCTTTTGTAAAGAATCCCATCTATCAAAGAGTACCTTAGTGCTCGAACAGTTAACTTCCGTGCTTCAGTTGCATCGCTTGGCAGCCAACCGTTTTGAGTGTGAGCCTTGATGGGATCAATCCATGACGTCCCCAGGCCTATGGGAGCCACAAGCTTAACATCTATGCTTCGTGTCTTCAAAACACGGAAGTACACACTTCCTGAACTTTTTTCTATCTCAGATGAAGCAAACTTTGATAGCGCATCTGCCTTAGCATTTTCTTCCCTTGGAATGTGTTCAACATGGCATTCATTAAATTGGGTCATCACAGCCCTTACTAGGCGGACATACTTAGCCATCGTATCATCCCTTGCCTCAAATTCTCCCTTTACCTGGGATATGATCAGCTTCGAGTCTCCACGGACCTTTAAATTTTTGACTCTAAGTGTCCCAGCTAGACCAAGGCCAGCTATCAGGGCTTCATATTCTGCCTCATTATTTGTGGTTGGGAAGTCTAGCTTCATAGCATACTCAATTATGAACCCATCAGGGCTTTGCAAAACCAATCCTGCTCCACTGGAGTTTATTTTTGATGCTCCATCAAAATAGAGAACCCAATATTATTTATCATCCTTCTCTTTGCCCCCATTATCGACTCCCTTGTCTTGAGGTATGGCATCTTCCTGCCCCCCGACTTCTTGGTTGGGTATGGTACATTCCACCACGAAGTCAGCTAGTGCCTGGGCTTTTATTGTCGTACGTGGCTTATACTTGAGATCGAACTCTCCCAACTCTATTGCCCACTTAATCAATCTCCCACTTGCCTTGGGACTGTGAATGATATTTCTCAGGGGCTGATTTGTTAGCACCTCAATCTGGTGAGCCTGAAAATAAAGACGCAGCTTTCTCAAAGCCATTACCAAGGCTAAAGAGAATTTCTCAATAGTTGAATAATTCAACTCAGCACCATGCAAAATTTTGCTGACATAGTATACGGGTTTCTGGACTTTCAGCTCCTCCTTAACCTAACACCGCGCTCAAGGCGCTCTCTGAAACAGCCAAGTACAAGAATAAAACTTCACTCAGAACTGGCTTGGCCAACAACGGGGCCTGGGCCATATACTTCTTTAACTCTTCAAATGCCTTCTGGTTTTCCTCACTCCATACAAAGTCTTTGATGTTCTTTAGTGACTTAAAGAATGACAAGCACTTGTCTCCCGACTTGGAGATGAATCGTCCTAGCGCAGCAACCCTTCCTGTGAGCTGCTGAACATCCTTGACAGTTTTTGGTGGTTCCATATCCAGGATCGCCTTTATTTTATCGGGGTTAGCCTCAATTCCCCTTTTTGAGACCATCAATCCCAAGAATTTTCCAGATCCTACTCCGAAAGCACATTTTGTAAGATTTAACATCATCTTGTGGTACCTCAGGACCTCAAAAGCTTCCCTCAAATGGGTTATATGATCAGTCTTTGCTAGACTCTTGACTAACATGTCATCAACATAAACTTCCATAGTCTTACCAATAAGATCCTTAAAAATTTTATTCACCAACCTTTGATAGGTGGCTCCTGCATTCTTGAGAACAATTGCCATAACAAGATAACAATAAACACCAAAGTCAGTGATGAATGATACCTTTGGAATGTCATCCTTATGCATTTTGATCTGGTTGTATCCGCTAAATCCATCCATGAAACTCAGCATCTCATGTCCAGCAGTGGCATCAATCAAAGTATCAATTCTTGGCAGTGGAAAATAGTCTTTAGGGCATGCATCATTCAGATCAGTAAAGTCTATACACATCCTCCACTTTCCATTAGCCTTCCTCACCATTACAGGATTTGCTAACCACTCCGGAAATTGGATCTCCTCAATGAAACCAGCCTCTAAGAGCTTTTCTACTTCCTGTTTTATAGCCTCTTCTCTTTCTGGGGCAAAATTTCTTTTCTTTTGTTTTACAGTCTTCCGGCTTGGATCCACGTTTAACATGTGAGTAATCAACTCCGGGTCTATGCCTGGCATATCAGCTACTGACCATGCAAACACATCACTATTTTCTTGCAAAAATTTCACTAACTTCCCTCTAAGGGGCTCCTCTAACGTGGCTCCAATGAAAGTCACCCTCTCAGGATTCTCGGGATCTAATGGAACCGAAATCAATTCTTCTGCTGGCTTTCCTCTCTTCTCGTCATTTTCTCGGACATCCATATCTTCAATAGGAAGAACCTGCCCCCCGACTCCATCTGTCCTCAAAGAGGCCACATAACAGCTTCTAGCCATTTTTTGATCTCCTCTCTCTTCTCCAATCCCGTTTCGGGTGGGAAACTTCATAACTGAATGGTAGGAAGAGGGGACTGCCTTAAAGGCATGTATCCCTGTTCTCCCCATGATAGTATTATAAGTTGAACTAGCCTTTACCACCATGAAATCCAACATCTGCGTTGATTGTCTTGGTTCCGTACCTATGGTGGTTGGCAATTTGATAATCTCTTCCACAGGACATTCTACTCCAGCAAATCCATATATCGGCATGTCAGTTGGTGTCAACTGGGAATCGTTATACCCCATCCTTAGAAAGGCGTCGTGGAGCAATATATCCACAGAAGCACCATTATCCACAAGGACCCTCTTAACCGGGCTATTTCCTATTATTGGTGTTATGACCAGCGGGTCGTCATGAGGAAACTTTATACCCTCTAGGTCAGAATCATCAAAAGCCAATGTTACTTCTGTCCTGGCCCTCTTCGGGGCTTCTCCAACAATATGCATAACCTCTCTAGTATATGCCTTTCTGGAATTTTTGGAAAATCCAGCAGCAGTTGGACCTCCAAAGATCGTGTTTATCACAGGCCCTCGAGGTCGCGGACCTCCAAAAATTGCATTTATAACCGGCCCTCTAGGTTGGGGATTCCGCCCCTGATCATCTTGGTCCCTCCTACGATCTTCAAAGTTCTTCCTTCCATTATTATTCCTGTCCCCTCCTTCTCCAGTATACTTGTTCAATCTTCCTTTTCGAATCAAAAACTCAATTTCGTCCTTCAATTGCCTGCACTCATCGGTGTCATGGCCAACATCTTTGTGGAATCATGCAATATTTGCTCTTATCTAGCTTGGCTGGATCAGCCTTCAAGGGCTTAGGCCAACGAACATCTCGATCTTTCTCGATCTCCATCAAGATCTGGCTTCTAGGAGCATTCAGCTTAGCGTATTCGGTGAACTTTTGCCCAGGTCCTCCCTTCTTGGGGGCTGAATCAGGGTTTTGTTCGGTTCTAGGGTACTTGTCCTTAGCGATATACTCCAGATCAGTTTTCCGCTTCTTGCCTCCAGTGGGCTCATTACTTACTACAGTCTTCCTCATACTTTCTTCAACCTTGATATACTTCCCTGCCCTCTCTTGGAGCTGCAACATGCTTTCAGGGGGACGTTTGGCCAAGGATATCTTGAAAAACTCATCCCTAGTTCCTTGTTGCAGTGCTATCATGGCTACCTTATCATCAAGGTCTGGGACTTTTAAAGCCTCCTTTGTAAAACGATTCAGGTAATCTCTCAAAGACTCCTTAGCTCCCTGCACAATACTCATAAGAGATGATGAACTTTTCTCATGGACTCTCCCACTAATGAACTACTTAATAAAAGCCTGGCTTAACTCTCTGAACGATCCAATAGAGTTTGGGGGCAAGCGGTTGTACCATCTTTGAGCCATACCTGACAGGGTTTGAGGGAAGGCCCGACACTTTATAGCATCATTCACTGGTTGCAGCAACAGTGCATTAGAGAATGTCCTAACATGATTAGCGGGGTCTCCCGTGCCATCATAGGCTTTGATAGTGGGCATCTTGAATTTTTTTGAGATATGGGCATTCATTATCTCTTCTAGTGAAAGGTGGAGTTGGATCATCAGGATCTCCAAGGGGAAGGAGATTGCTAGGATCAGTTCTTGGGACGACAGCCCTTCTTCATACCGGACCATCCAGGTCTATGACAGGAGGAGGATTTCTCCCCCTAGGAGGTATCTGGGGTCTGGTGGCCTGGTGAGCTTCCAAGTCACGCCTCAGCCTTTGGATCTCAGCCTCATGAGCCCTGATCCTCTCCTGCACTTCTTGGGGATTCGCCCCTTGGGTGCTTTGAGGGCGTTGCCTTCTATAAGCCATCGGCTCCTTGCCAGGACGCCTCCTTCTTGGGGCCACTTCATCATCTGAAGATTCGGAGTCTCTTTCATCAGTGTAAGGACCAGAAAATTCCCGATCCTTGGGGATAGGAGCCAAACCTCTTATATAGGGGGGTGATTGCCCTCGTGCTTCGCTTCGCCCAGCATGTCCACTTCCTCCAACCTCGGGGTAAAGGGGCATCCCATAAGGGGGGTTAGTAGTAACAACAGTTGAATATTCATACCCGACGGGTCGAGAAGTCACAGGTACATGTACTTGTTGAACTTGAGGATTCGTACCTTGAATATTCGAGGGAGTCGTCCCTTGTGGCTGAGGTTGGGTTGCCCCTATCTGGGCTTCCCCTTGAGTAGATGCATAAGTTGAGTGGGGAAGAATCTCCACGGTTGACGAGATCACCTGGGTTGTCCCTGATGGTGTTCCTTCCTCCAGAGCTCTAATTGTTCTCCGTGTTCTCGCCATGGTTGTCGTTGTGCTTTCCCACAGACGGCGCCAAATGTTATGGATTAAAACTAATATATATAATTACTGTATCTAATAATAAGGAACGTGAGCTTCGAGGCTCGATTTGACTGCTCTTGTGTTTCGTGACTGAATCTGCCTTACAAGATGCCTACGTACCTTGCTGATTGCCAAGGATCAAGTCAAAAAATGTAGTTCTGATCTGTGGGGTGAGACCCCTTATATAGATGTTGGGAGTCCTTGAATTGGACTTGGTATAGGAGACTTGGTGGTCAAGTCTGTGAATTAGGATAGACTTAGGAGTCCTAGGGAGTAGGAAGCTGATTCCTTATCCCATGAGGTTCCTTGGAGGCCAATCTACAAGGATTTATATCCTCACTAGGACTTATCTTAATAACTGTTTTTCTCCCTTATTTATTAATTATGAAATTAATAAATAATCAGGGTTTTTGGGCCTTCTTTGTTTCATCGGGCCTGATCTGGTCCATCAAGCCTGATCGATATGTTAACCTTTCTGGTCTGAATGTCATACATCTTATTATTGGGCCTAGCAGCCCATACCTTGTACGATTAATGTAATTTAATTATACAATCAGGATTTATTTATCCCTATCAGATGTTTAAAAATATTATTAATTGAGTATTTTAATTTTTATATGTCCAAAATAAAATATAGATAATTGTTATATCTTCCTAATTATTTTTATGTTGATTTATGGATTTATAAGGATCATATGAAATTTATAAAATCTTTTTCCGAGTATTTAAAATCTATTTTATAAAAACGGGAACCAACCGACGTCATCCGTTGTTACGTTTTTGGAACCCGAAACTCTTCCGAGAACTCCTTCCTAACCTAATTGTAATATTTCGAGCATATTCCATGTTTCGACTTTTTCGATCCGGCGTACGGTTTGTATCAAATCATTTACAGACAGTTAATTATATAATTTTTCGTAATTATAAATAGCCTTTACCGTATTTTATTTCGTATCAAATCCATTTGCAGACAGTTAATTATATAATTTTTCAGAGAAAAACCTGATATTCATATAATCTTCCAAGAATCAAACAGCAAAACGAAGGTGTTATTGATCTCTGTTTTCAAAGCTCGAGTACTCAATCCAAAGGTCTTGGGGTGTTCTATCAGATTATGTGTTCCAAATCACTACAGAAATTAAGGTTTATTTTCTGAAAAATTATTTATTTTCGAATTAAATTTATTAAAAATATGATTTTTTTTGTCCGGATGATTGTTTGTATGATTTGATGCTTGCATGTTGTAGAGCTTGTTTTCCTGATGATTTTCATATGTCATACGTCTGATTTGGAGTTCAATAACATGCTCAAAAGTGAGTTTAATTTTCGAATTTTGAAATTAGGGTTTATAACCCGTATGAATGTTCTTAATTGAAATTTGGGGGTTTCTTATTTCAGGATAGATAGATGTTGTAGTATAGTGGGTTGTGTTCTCTGTGAAAGGTGCAATCTATTCGTACCAGTTTTACAAATCGACGAGGTCTGTAGAGAAGGGAGTTGTCATTTGAAGTTTACGTCGAATTCGCCGGAAACCAGCGAACTTCTCGGCCAAATTCCGGCCAATTCAAGGATTGTTAGGTCGATTTGATGGCATAGTTATGTTCCTGGTGATTTGTAGATGTGATCTGGAGGTGGTGGTGGCCTGAGCATCCCTGGGTCGTCTTCTCCGGCGAGACAGGGCATTTTCCGGCGACCCCCCCCCTCGTAAAATTACAGTTTAGTACCTGAATTATTGGGGAAGAAACAGTTAGGTCCCTCAGGTTTCCAGAACTTGCAAATTTTGGATTCCTGTTTTAAAAATATTTAAAAATCATATTTCCTATTTATTTTCATTATAAAAATTCAATTTTAATTTCTGAAAATTCCAAAATATTATTATTTTAATTCCAAAAATTATTTTTAATTCAAAAATAAATCTGAATTAATTAGTTAATTAATTTCAGTTAAATTTTAATTGATTAATTAGTCAATTAATACAAAAATTAATTGATTAATTGATTTAATTATTTATTAATTGATTTTAGTTAATTATTTAATTAGATTTAATTATTTAAAAATGATTTAAAAATTCCAAAAAATAGTATCGAGCTTTAAAATATTATTTTAAATTGTTTTCAAGGCTCGATAATTATTATGAAATTGTTTTGAAGCCAGAATTGGCCAACCGAACCCTATTTACCACTTCGAAATTGATCCAACGACCCGTTTTAATTCCGAAAAATATTTTAAAAATCATTTTAAATACCAGAAAGCTTGTTTATGACCCTGAGATTTATTTATAAATGATATATTATTGATTATGTGATGTGCTATGTGTTATATGTGACTTGTTGGTTGACTGTCGGTCTATATATTCGTTGTTTACTTGTTTATTGCATAACTTTCAATTCGTTAATCGGATTTGGGTGAAACGAAGGGTAGATAGAAGTATGTGTCAAATAGAATGATATGAGTTAAATATTGATAGATGCTTATGATATGTGAGCAGAAGAGGCAAGGCGTAGGAAAGGGAAACAGATAGTCAAGGAGTAAGACAGTGGTGATTGAGAGCAAGTGCAGTATAATAAGCTAGTACTAGGCAAGTGTTCTGAACTTTCTCGAGATATTGTATTGATTGATATTCCTGTTTTATATTACAAGTGCTTTGAAGCACTAAACCCTAAACCTTGATTCCAGTTATTGATCTTGAGCCGTAAACCTGATCCATTCTAGACCATTGATTGTTGTATACCCAAATACGAACCTCAAATATACGATACTACTCCACAAATACATACAAACTAAATATTAAACACTGAACCAAATTGCTTACACATTCAAACCATTGTATCTTATGCTTTGAAAGACCAAATTCTTGGAACCCTGAAATGTTGATTCATTTGTTATCCAATTCTTTTATTACCTAACAGCCAAGCTTTGGAAATGCCATATTGATCTTTATACAGATTGAAATCATTTTCATTATTGAACGTCCAATATTGTTAATGATTCTGTTAATTGTTATTACTGCTTATTCTGTTATTATGGTAGAATTGGATTGTTTTTATAAATTGTGGACCAGATTCGTGGTCAGGCCATATAATGGTCAAGTTAGGCCAATGTGTGCCTTGGATCCAGTAGTTAGAGCATGTGTTTTGTGCTTTACTCGGGGTTAGTGTGTGACTGATCAGCAGCCTAACCTTGGTTTTTAACATGAAAATAGAATATCCAATTCTAAATCATAATCCATTGTTCACTTGATATCGTATCCATATTTCCCTGATGATCATTATTCTCAGTTTTGTCATAATGACTTGCTGAGATAGTTATCTCATTTGTGCGATGTTGTTTATGTTCTTTTCCAGTTAAGAAGGAACCGGTTGGTACCGAGGATCCCCAGTCCAGCGCGAGAGCTAGGGGTTCAGGTTGATCAAGCTAAGCTAGTAGGCTTTTTTGGGATAAATTGATTTTGTAAAAGTTTGTAATAATGTTTAATACTCAGTTATGAGTTGGATAGTTGGGATTTGAATGGTTTGTAATATAAGTAAGTGTGGTTGGCTTGTGTGCATACTTTAACCTGTTGCGATCCGTGGTAGTTGGTAAGTAGGGTCACTGTATATTATTATTATTATCTTTATTATTGTTATAAGCAGGTTATAAATAGTGTGTGTGTGGACCCCAAACTTCTGACCCGGGTTTGGAGGGCGCCACAGGTTTGGTATCAGAGCTACAGGTTATAAGTCACTGACACAAGCCTAGGTTGACGGGAATGGGTAGAAGGTTAGGATTAGAAGTAAGGAATAGAAAGATAGAATGTCGAGAGGTTGAGTGCTTTGGTATAACAGGCATTAGTGTAATTCGTGTTGTGGTTCGAGATTCTTATATTGCGATATGATTTCAGATAGCAGCGATGGCCGACTCTTTTATCCCCGTATCAGCTGATCACTCAAAGCCTTCAGTTGGAGTACCGTCTTCGGATCCACGTCCTGTTGTTCCACCATTGTTGGCTATACTACCTCCACCCGTGTTGCAGCCCGTACCATTGCAGGCCATTCCACCCCCAGGCATGAGGCCACCTATCAGAGGACCCCCACCTGCTGATTCAGTCCTGTTGTTTATGTTCTTTTCCAGTTAAGAAGGAACCGGTTGGTACCGAGGATCCCCACTCCAGCGCGAGAGCTAGGGGTTCAGGTTGATCAAGCTAAGCTAGTAGGCTTCTTTTGGGATAATTTGAGTTTATAAAAGTTTGTAATAATGTTTAATACTCAGTTATGAGTTGGATAGTTGGGATTTGAACGGTTTGTAATATAAGTAAGTGTGGTTGGCTTGTGTGCATACTTTAACCTGTTACGATCCGTGGTAGTTGGTAAGTAGGGTCATTGCATATTATTATTATTATTATCTTTATTATTGTTATAAGCAGGTTATAAATAGTGTGTGTGTGGACCCCAAACTTCTGACCCGGGTTTGGAGGTCGCCACATTTCTTGAATTGAAGCAAGGAAGCATGTTTGCATTGGAGTACGAGAAGAAGTTTACGGAGATGTCAAGGTTTGTGACGAAGTATACCAACACTGAGGAAGAAAGCAAAGAGATTCCAACAAGGATTAGAGCCTTGGATCAGAGATAGAGTGGCTATGTTCGAGCTTGATACTTATGCTGGAGTAGTACAGAAAGCTGCTCTGATTGAGAGTAATGGTATACAATCAAAGAAAGAAAAGGATAACAAGAAGAGAAATGTTCCATTTTATGGAGACAAGTCTGAAGCCGGAAGCTCACAAGACATGAGTGTGAAAAGGATTGGATTCCACAAAGGTGGAAATTTTCAGAAGAAGGGAAATTTGAATAAGAGATAAGATCCTAAGGGGAACAACCAGCCAAGCCAAGGACAAGTTGGAGAAAATAGATTTCAGAGACCAGAATGTAAGCATTGTGGAAAAAGACATCCAGGATTGTGTAATAAGCTGAACATGACATGCTACAGATTTAACCAGAAGGAGCACTTGGCTAATGAGTGTAAGATACCGAAGCCGGGAGTTACATGCTATAAGTATGGAAAGACTGGACACATAACTAGGGAATGCAAGTCAATTGGACCAGTCAAGGCTTTGATGAACGTGGCAAGTACTAGTGCAAGCATGCCAGCTGAGGTATTGGCATTGCCTCCACCATCTACAGTAACTCCACAAGCAACAACAAGGATATTTGATTTAAAGATGAAGGACGCTGTTCAGAATTCTGAGGTGATAGCAGGTACACTTTTAATGAATAATGTTGAAGCTAAGGTATTGATTGATTCTGGAGCTACTAGATCTTTTATATCAGAAACTTTTGTTGATAAACTTAAATGTGATAAAATGACTTTGAATAAGGTAATAGATGTAGTAATTACGAATTAAGAGAAGATTCCTGTGAGTCAATTATGTCCTAAGTGTGAGATTGATATTTTGGAACATAAATTTTCAGCGGACTTGATACTTTTCAAGTTAAGGGAGTTTGAAATAATCTTAGGCATGGATTGGTTAGAAGAGAATAACGCTCAGATAAATTATAAATCTAAGAAAGTGTATTTAAAGACGAAGAATAGAGAGAAAGTGGTATTTAAGGGTCAAAGGCAAGAGCGACTATTTCTTATAATCGTTCAGGCTAAGATAGGCGGGGACAGGATTCGAACCTACAGTCTTCAGGCTAATCCGCAAAAAATGATACGAGAAAAATTGTTTAGGAAAGGTTGTGAATCATTCCTAGCCTATGTAGTAGATTCAAAAAGAGAGAGCCTCGGCATGGAAGATATTCCTATAGTCAG
Organism: Apium graveolens; assembly: GCF_009905375.1. NCBI lineage: Eukaryota > Viridiplantae > Streptophyta > Magnoliopsida > Apiales > Apiaceae > Apium > Apium graveolens. Next base: position 98,118 of record NW_027418767.1, read on the forward strand.
CGAATTTCCAGATGTGTTTCCAGATGAACTACCAGGTTTACCACCCGATCGATAAATTGAGTTTGAGATCAACCTTGCTCCAGGCACGGAACCAGTTTCGAAGGCATCATATAGAATAGCACCAACAGAAATAAAAGAGTTGGCGAACCAGCTATAGGAATTCTTGGACAAGGGAGTGATACGGCCAAGTACATCGCCATGGGGAGCACCTTTTTTGTTTGTAAAGAAGAAGGATGGAAGCATGAGGTTATGTATAGACTATCGGGAGATGAATAAGATGACGATTAAGAACCATTACCCGCTACCAAGGATAGATGATTTATTTGATCAGCTGAAAGGAGCTAAGTGCTTTTTCAAGATTGATTTAAGATCAGGATACCATCAATTGAAGATCAAAGCAGACGACATCCCGAAGACAGCATTCAGGACAAGATACGGACATTATGAATTCTTAGTAATGCCTTTTGGGTTGACTAATGCTCCTGCAACATTTATGGATTTGATGAACCGGGTATTTAAAAAGTATTTGGACAAGTTTGTAGTGTGATGATATTCTTATATATTCAAAGTCAGAAGAAGAAGACATGCAGCATCCATGGATAGCATTGGAGATACTCCGACAAGAGAAGTTGTATGCCAAGTTTTCTAAGTGTGAGTTATGGTTAAAGGAAGTTCAATTTTTGGGACATGTTATTGGAAGTGAAGGAGTCAAAGTGGATCTGGAAAAGATTGAGGCAATTATAAGTTGGAAGAGACCAAAGACACCTACGGAAGTGCGAAGTTTTCTAGGATTGGCGGGATATTATAGAAGGTTTGTTAAATATTTCTCTGAAAATCGCCACGCCATTGACTAAGTTGACTAGGAAGAATCCGAAATTTGAATGGAATGCAGAATGTGAAGATAGTTTTCAAGAATTAAAGAAGAGGTTGATTACAGCTCCGATGTTAGTATTACCAGACAATCAAGGAGACTTTGTGATTTTCAGTGATGCCTCACATAAAGGTCTGGGTTGTGTGCTAATGCAACACAGCAAGGTGATTGCGTATGCATCAAGACAGCTAAAACCACATGAATTGAAGTATCCTACACATGACTTGGAATTAGCAGATGTAGTATTTGCACTTAAAATTTGGAGACATTACCTTTACAGATAAAGGTGTGAGATCTACACGGATCACAAGTATAATAACCCCCAAAATTTTGAACTTTTTGTAACCCTTATGAATAGTGTTTTTGCTGATATTGCTAAATAAGAAAACTGTTCATGCCACACTACGTAGGGTTTCTTTTATGGATATTCTGAGATTTTATTAGTATTCTATATGGTATATAAGTGTATGTAAAGATCGTCAGAATCCAATTCCGAACACTTTGATTTTTCCCGGAAATCCACTAGATACGGAAAGGATTGAGTATAAGGTAACAGGATAAAAAGGATTTAAATTCAAGGATTTTAATAGAGGATCATAAAAAGGAATATAATGTATTGAGAATAGGTTAAGGGAACCTAAGTAATAAGATCCCGGGTATGATCCCTCAAACGAGAAACGAAAGCGAAAGTTAAGCGAACCGTATAACAGATCAGCGGATCATTAGGCAAACAATTAGGAAGTTAATCAAAGAGATTAGAGAGGATGATGTCACCCAACCAATGAGAAGAGGACAAAGAGGGGAGGATGACATCACATGATGACATAAGCATGACATAAGGGAAGGAGATGTGGTTGAATTAAAACCACACAAAGTTCAAGGTTAATAAGGTAATTAACCAAGACAAATCAAAAGAAAATCAACCAACCAAAAAAAAACAAAGCAAACACAAAAAAATCATTTCATTTCTCTCCACCAAGAAGCTTGCTCTCGGCTTTTTACATTTTCAAAGAGAAGAATTTTCAAAATCCAAGTTCCAAGCTTCCTAAATTGGTAAGATAATTCTCTAGTACTCCTTATGCATAGATATGGCTATCCTATGAGTTTAAGCCTCCAATTCATTCTCAATCTTCTCCAAGAAATCAATGAAGAAGACAATGAATAGTGATTTCAAGGTTTTTAACTTGATTTTTCTTGTTTTTCCTTTAAGATCCGAGCATCCCTAAGACTCCTCCAGGCTTCCTAAGGCTTCCTAGCTACTCACACCACTTCAAGGAAGGTATATCATCTCCCAAACCCTAGCTTTACTTGGTATATTAGGATGATTTTGGTTGTTATGGTAATAGAGTAGCTTAATGATGGTGGTTTAGAGTTGGGTTGGAATGGTGGTGAATGAAATATTGAAATCTTAAGGTTTGGTTAAAGGATTTAGTATAGTTTAAATTCAAGTTTTAGGAACAAGTATAATTGTTAATGATGAGTTGATTGGGGCTGTTGTAATGTGATATGGATGGACTTTGATTATATGAATGGATTGGGGTTGCTTGATGATTGAATTGGAATGGTATAAAATTTGGAAATCGCGTAAACATAGCCGTCGTAATGTCCGATTTACTTTAGACCGCTTTTGTACATAACATTAGGACCCGAGAAATCCCTGCTAGGTTTTGACCATTGCCATTTTTAGATAGTTCATGTTACGAGCTTCGTTTTGATATGTGGTTCGTTTGATTCCGATGTACGGTTTAGGAGAAACGGCCGTTTTAAGTAACGACGTTTCGCGAACGAACCATTACCCCTCGCCTTACTTTGAAACATAGGTTAAAGACCTTAAAGGGTTAATTAATGTATGAAAAATTATGTTAAGTGTGTTAGGCAGTTGGTAAGACACTCGCGAAGGAATCTCCTTAAAACTCATAATGGTTAAATTATTAAAAATGGTGGAGCCGAGGGTACTCGAGTGACTTAAGAGAATCAGTAAGCGCAAAGCGAGCGTTAGAGTCTAATTTGGTTAAAGTATAGATTTACAAGTGACTTTGGTTTAATTCCAACTCACATGTTGTTTATAGGTTACCAGACTCGTCCCAAGCCATTAATCACCCTCAGTCGCTCAGGTAAGTTTTCTACCCGTTATACTGTTGTTGTGATGTATACATATGTATATGCATTATCTTGTGATAGATGCATGATGGTTAATTAGCAAATTCTTGCGATATATTGTAGCATGTGATATGGTATATATGCATGTCTGTTTCGTATTCTTGATACATATATCTGTTGATTCAGTTGATAATATCTATGCTAGATATAAGCGGTAATTTGCATATACCCTTAGTATAGGGGACCCAAAGGTGAATATTTTTCTAAAACCGGGAGTCGATGTTCCCGATATTATATATATATATATTTATATATATATATATGAATAGTTTTCAAAACTATTATTCGGATAAGGTTTATTCGATAACTTTATTTTATTAATGAATATTATTTTGAATATTCATTTGAGGGCTTATGACTCCGTTTATTTTATTAATGAATATTATTTTGAATATTTATTCGAGGGCTTATGTGTCCGTTTATTTTATTATTGAATATTATTTTGAATATTCATTCGAGGGCTTATGACCCCGTTTATTTTACTAATGAATATTATTTTGAATATTCATTCGAGGACTTAAGACTCCGTTTATTTTATTTAATGAATATTATTTTAAATATTCATTTGAGGACTTATGACTCCGCTTATTTATTACATAATATTCTTTATTTTATTAAAGAATAATGTTTCGATAATTAAACTTTATTCGATTATTCAAATAAAGATCATACTTTCGTATAAATATATCTTTGGTTATTTATTTTTCATTTCAAGTATGAGTTTTAAAACTCCTACCTCGATTATTTTTATAAGGATCATCCTTATGGGAATATTATTTAAATAATAATATTCAGATACTTTCTAACATATCGAGACTGATTTATTTTATTAAATCAGCGTTACTCTAAACATTTCGAGTCTTCAAAATGATTTTAAAAGTTAGGGCGGATCCCAAAACTCATTTTTATATTTAAGATCTCCTTTCGAAGGGGATTTAAATACTCGCTCAAAACCTGAGGGATCCGGCTCTGTGGTGTATTTTATATTCGCAACAAGGTTGCTATTTTGATAAAAGAGTTTTTGATTACTTACCCAACACTCGGGAAGTAAAATTCTTGGAACAAGTTAATCCATTAACAGGCATCGCTGGGAAATATCGGTGAGTTTTCCTTTCCAACTAGATACGACTTCTTAGTGGAGCCGTATCAACAAGTTTCTACTTGGGGAAAGTGGGGACGAGCTTTACGTTTCAGAGTCATGGATTTCATCTGAATTAGGAGTGGCGTAAGTGGTCGAGTAGCGCCGGCCCAGCCTTATTATATTGGCCCAAATGGCCTAGAAGTTCCGCTAAGGCGGTCCATTCCTTAGGAGTTCAGTGTTCGGTTGACAAATAAATCCGACAGGTTCTCCTCTACATGTAGAAAATGGTGGGGTTGTACTACTACGACTGATCATCGTAAGTGGTCTTCCTGGCGCGGTAAACTCCCGTAATGAGTTCATCATCCAGTTGATAATTCTGCAACACTACCCGTAGCATTTCGATCGAAAGGCTACGAATGGGTGGTTGCCGAAGCATTGACAGGGTCAAACAGTTTTATTGGTGTTTCCATTGAATGAAGTATCTCGTAACTTCATTTCTTTTAAAAATATTTCAAAGATTGAATATATTCAAGTTTTAATTTATGGTCTCATCTATGGGATGACCTCTTGAATCTTATTATACTTTGAGCAGTAGTAGTTCAAATAGATTTCTAAAAATGGTATAAGTATAGTGAAGTAATTGGTAACTTCATCTTCTTTTAAACTTATATCCAGTAAGTAATTACCTTACAGATGATAAAGGATTCTAGTAAGTATCCATTCAGATGCTTGTATTATTGTTATCACTATATATTATCTTGTGAGCTGTAATGCTCACTCTTGCTTCATTTCTTCATCACACAACAACAGTTAGGAAAGATGGCCAGGCTCAAGCAGACCCAGCGCAAGAGCGTGGGAAGCGCCCCGCGCCTTCCCGTTGAGATCGTAGCTGCTATAGCTGCAGAGGTAGATCTACCTGTAGATCAGAAATTCTACTTTTGGGAACCAAATATTGTATAATTATAACTTGTGGCGGATAATGGCAATTAACTGTAAATTTATCAAGTAATCATTTTGGGTTGTAATAAATTTTAATTGTGGATTCAAGGACTTGTACTTATTTCAATTTCATCTCTGAGACTATGACGTGTGGTGGTGTGTGTTAGTGTGGGGTCACAGCTTGAGATTGTTTATTATTAATTAAGTTAAGTGATAATTGTGGAAAGAAAGACCGTGACGACCCGGATCCCTGACCCCGGATCTGGGGGTGTTACAGAAATGGTATCAGAGCTAAGCGTTATAAACCTCAGAGATGATGCGACGATATAATAACAAACTCACAAAGATAATAAGAACTCTTGCCAAGTTCATGGTCGGACTACTTAAAGTAGCGCTGACAGTTAAAACCCTTACGGGAACCCTTATAAGTATCATGATAGTAACTTAGCTCGTTTAATGTGTAGGCACATGAGATAGAGTACCCTGAGATGTTCGAGCGTGAGCATGATGAAGCACTGCTAGATGTTGAGGATCAGGAGGAGCCTGAGATGGAGGAGGATGAGGAGGACCCCTCAGAGGAGTCAGAGACAGAGGTCATTGCTATTTTAGATGAGGAGGACCCGGATGAGGTCCCAGTGGCTGAGGAGCATGTCGGAGCTATGGTAGTGTACACTGGTACCCCTTTACCCACACTTCCGGTGGTCAGAGCTCCTACCCCTCAACTACCATCCTGGAGCACCTATGATGACAGCTCAGAGACCCATACTCCCGAGCTTAGGCAGACCGAGGAGGCACCCCCAGCGGCTCCGGATTCACCACCTCTCGACCCTGCCCATAGGCAGTCTTTGTTAGCCCACGACTATGTTCAGGATGTACTGAGGACCCGATTGGCTGTTGCTGAGGCCCGGCTGGATGAGGCCAGGAGGGAGTTGGATGCGGAGAGGGCGGGTAGGCGTACCCTAGCTTATGAGACTAGGGCTGCTATACCCCGATCCTTGAGGAGGGAGCTGACGGGGATAGAGCTCACGTCCGAGCGAGACTCAGATCTCTCCAGGGGGACAGGCATGGTAGGATCTCCAGGCGGTAGGCCGGCTATATCTTCCGTCTGTGCGATGGAAAGGGTATGGGAGCTGACCCGCTCCGGTGTGTGATTCAGGATTGACGATGGGATAGTCTAGTTGTCTAGTTAGTCGAGGCCTTAGTAAGAGTCAATTTTCCGGGATAGTTGACTTGTATATAGCATCCCTTGATCTGACTAGACAGATAGACTCTTGTGTATCACTTTTGGGACAGATGGCTGTAGCACTGTTGTACTTTTGACCAGATCAAACTATGTATTTCTCGCATTATGTATATATTTGTTTCCTTTCAGTTCAGTTCCTTAGTGACGAGATCACTGTTCTATCATTATTATTACTGCACTTCTTATTAGAACTGTCATAAAATAATAAAATTGCGAGATACATTCTCCCCATTATAGAATTGTGCAAGGCACAATGTTGTGTATGATTGTGACCTAACGTTAAATTTCCGATTAATTTTTTTTTTATATCAGTATCATGCTGCCAAGAAAGATTGGA
>NW_027418768.1:0-16999 GCF_009905375.1 Apium graveolens
TATTATTATCTTTATTATTGTTATAAGCAGGTTATAAATAGTGTGTGTGTGGACCCCAAACTTCTGACCCGGGTTTGGAGGGCGCCACAGGTTTGGTATCAGAGCTACAGGTTATAAGTCACTGACACAAGCCTAGGTTGACGGGAATGGGTAGAAGGTTAGGATTAGAAGTAAGGAATAGAAAGATAGAATGTCGAGAGGTTGAGTGCTTTGGTATAACAGGCATTAGTGTAATTCGTGTTGTGGTTCGAGATTCTTATATTGCGATATGATTTTCAGATAGCAGCGATGGCCGACTCTTTTATCCCCGTATCAGCTGAATCACTCAAGCCTTCAGTTGGAGTACCGTCTTCGGATCCACGTCCTGTTGTTCCACCATTGTTGGCTATACTACCTCCACCCGTGTTGCAAGCCCGTACCATTGCAGGCCATTCCACCCCCAGGCATGAGGCCACCTATCAGAGGACCCCCACCTGCTGATTCAGTCCTGTTGTTTATGTTCTTTTCCAGTTAAGAAGGAACCGGTTGGTACCGAGGATCCCCACTCCAGCGCGAGAGCTAGGGGTTCAGGTTGATCAAGCTAAGCTAGTAGGCTTCTTTTGGGATAATTTGAGTTTGTAAAAGTTTGTAATAATGTTTAATACTCAGTTATGAGTTGGATAGTTGGGATTTGAACGGTTTGTAATATAAGTAAGTGTGGTTGGCTTGTGTGCATACTTTAATCTGTTGCGATCCGTGGTAGTTGGTAAGTAGGGTCATTGCATATTATTATTATTATTATCTTTATTATTGTTATAAGCAGGTTATAAATAGTGTGTGTGTGGACCCCAAACTTCTGACCCGGGTTTGGAGGGCGCCACATTTCTTGAATTGAAGCAAAGAAGCATGTTTGCATTGGAGTACGAGAAGAAGTTTACGGAGATGTCAAGGTTTGTGACGAAGTATACCAACACTGAGGAAGAAAGCAAAGAGATTCCAACAAGGATTAGAGCCTTGGATCAGAGATAGAGTGGCTATGTTCGAGCTTGATACTTATGCTGGAGTAGTACAGAAAGCTGCTCTGATTGAGAGTAATGGTATACAATCAAAGAAAGAAAAGGATAACAAGAAGAGAAATGTTCCATTTTATGGAGACAAGTCTGAAGCCGGAAGCTCACAAGACATGAGTGTGAAAAGGATTGGATTCCACAAAGGTGGAAATTTTCAGAAGAAGGGAAATTTGAATAAGAGATAAGATCCTAAGGGGAACAACCAGCCAAGCCAAGGACAAGTTGGAGAAAATAGATTTCAGAGACCAGAATGTAAGCATTGTGGAAAAAGACATCCAGGATTGTGTAATAAGCTGAACATGACATGCTACAGATTTAACCAGAAGGAGCACTTGGCTAATGAGTGTAAGATACCGAAGCCGGGAGTTACATGCTATAAGTATGGAAAGACTGGACACATAACTAGGGAATGCAAGTCAATTGGACCAGTCAAGGCTTTGATGAACGTGGCAAGTACTAGTGCAAGCATGCCAGCTGAGGTATTGGCATTGCCTCCACCATCTACAGTAACTCCACAAGCAACAACAAGGATATTTGATTTAAAGATGAAGGACGCTGTTCAGAATTCTGAGGTGATAGCAGGTACACTTTTAATGAATAATGTTGAAGCTAAGGTATTGATTGATTCTGGAGCTACTAGATCTTTTACATCAGAAACTTTTGTTGATAAACTTAAATGTGATAAAATGACTTTGAATAAGGTAATAGATGTAGTAATTACGAATTAAGAGAAGATTCCTGTGAGTCAATTATGTCCTAAGTGTGAGATTGATATTTTGGAACATAAATTTTCAGCGGACTTGATACTTTTCAAGTTAAGGGAGTTTGAAATAATCTTAGGCATGGATTGGTTAGAAGAGAATAACGCTCAGATAAATTATAAATCTAAGAAAGTGTATTTAAAGACGAAGAATAGAGAGAAAGTGGTATTTAAGGGTCAGAGGCAAGAGCGACTATTTCTTATAATCGTTCAGGCTAAGATAGGCGGGGACAGGATTCGAACCTACAGTCTTCAGGCTAATCCGCGAAAAATGATACGAGAAAAATTGTTTAGGAAAGGTTGTGAATCATTCCTAGCCTATGTAGTAGATTCAAAAAGAGAGAGCCTCGGCATGGAAGATATTCCTATAGTCAGCGAATTTCCAGATGTGTTTCCAGATGAACTACCAGGTTTACCGCCCGATCGATAAATTGAGTTTGAGATCAACCTTGCTCCAGGCACGGAACCAGTTTCGAAGGCATCATATAGAATAGCACCAACTAGAAATAAAAGAGTTGGCGAACCAGCTATAGGAATTCTTGGACAAGGGAGTGATACGGCCAAGTACATCGCCATGGGGAGCACCTTTTTTGTTTGATAAAGAAGAAGGATGGAAGCATGAGGTTATGTATAGACTATCGGGAGATGAATAAGATGACGATTAAGAACCATTACCCGCTACCAAGGATAGATGATTTATTTGATCAGCTGAAAGGAGCTAAGTGCTTTTTCAAGATTGATTTAAGATCAGGATACCATCAATTGAAGATCAAAGCAGACGACATCCCGAAGACAGCATTCAGGACAAGATACGGACATTATGAATTCTTAGTAATGCCTTTTGGGTTGACTAATGCTCCTGCAACATTTATGGATTTGATGAACCGGGTATTTAAAAAGTATTTGGACAAGTTTGTAGTGTGATGATATTCTTATATATTCAAAGTCAGAAGAAGAAGACATGCAGCATCCATGGATAGCATTGGAGATACTCCGACAAGAGAAGTTGTATGCCAAGTTTTCTAAGTGTGAGTTATGGTTAAAGGAAGTTCAATTTTTGGGACATGTTATTGGAAGTGAAGGAGTCAAAGTGGATCTGGAAAAGATTGAGGCAATTATAAGTTGGAAGAGACCAAAGACACCTACGGAAGTGCGAAGTTTTCTAGGATTGGCGGGATATTATAGAAGGTTTGTTAAATATTTCTCGAAAATCGCCACGCCATTGACTAAGTTGACTAGGAAGAATCCGAAATTTGAATGGAATGCAGAATGTGAAGATAGTTTTCAAGAATTAAAGAAGAGGTTGATTACAGCTCCGATGTTAGTATTACCAGACAATCAAGGAGACTTTGTGATTTTCAGTGATGCCTCACATAAAGGTCTGGGTTGTGTGCTAATGCAACACAGCAAGGTGATTGCGTATGCGTCAAGACAGCTAAAACCACATGAATTGAAGTATCCTACACATGACTTGGAATTAGCAGATGTAGTATTTGCACTTAAAATTTGGAGACATTACCTTTACAGATAAAGGTGTGAGATCTACACGGATCACAAGTGTAATAACCCCCAAAATTTTGAACTTTTTGTAACCCTTATGAATAGTGTTTTTGCTGATATTGCTAAATAAGAAAACTGTTCATGCCACACTACATAGGGTTTCTTTTATGGATATTCTGAGATTTTATTAGTACTCTATATGGTATATAAGTGTATGTAAAGATCGTCAGAATCCAATTCCGAACACTTTGATTTTTCCCGGAAATCCACTAGATACGGAAAGGATTGAGTATAAGGTAACAGGATAAAAAGGATTTAAATTCAAGGATTTTAATAGAGGATCATAAAAAGGAATATAATGTATTGAAGATAGGTTAAGGGAACCTAAGTAATAAGATCCCGGGTATGATCCCTCAAACGATAAACGAAAGCGAAAGTTAAGCGAACCGTATAACAGATCAGCGATCATTAGGCAAACAATTAGGAAGTTAATCAAAGAGATTAGAGAGGATGATGTCACCCAACCAATGAGAAGAGGACAAAGAGGGGAGGATGACATCACATGATGACATAAGCATGACATAAGGGAAGGAGATGTGGTTGAATTAAAACCACACAAAGTTCAAGGTTAATAAGGTAATTAACCAAAACAAATCAAAAGAAAATCAACCAACCAAAAAAAACAAAGCAAACACAAAAAAATCATTTCATTTCTCTCCACCAAGAAGCTTGCTCTCGGCTTTTTACATTTTCAAAGAGAAGAATTTTCAAAATCCAAGTTCCAAGCTTCCTAAATTGGTAAGATAATTCTATAGTACTCCTTATGCATAGATATGGTTATCCTATGAGTTTAAGCCTCCAATTCATTCTCAATCTTCTCCAAGAAATCAATGAAGAAGACAATGAATAGTGATTTCAAGGTTTTTAACTTGATTTTTCTTGTTTTTCCTTTAAGATCCGAGCATCCCTAAGACTCCTCCAGGCTTCCTAAGGCTTCCTAGCTACTCACACCACTTCAAGGAAGGTATATCATCTCCCAACCCTAGCTTTACTTGGTATATTAGGATGATTTTGGTTGTTATGGTAATAGAGTAGCTTAATGATGGTTGGTTTAGTTGGGTTGGAATGGTGGTGAATGAAATGTTGAAATCTTAAGGTTTGGTTAAAGGATTTAGTATAGTTTAAATTCAAGTTTTAGGAACAAGTATAATTGTTAATGATGAGTTGATTGGGGCTGTTGTAATGTGATATGGATGGACTTTGATTATATGAATGGATTGGGGTTGCTTGATGATTGAATTGGAATGGTATAAAATTTGGAAATCGCGTAAACATAGCCGTCGTAATGTCCGATTTACTTTAGACTGCTTTTGTACATAACATTAGGACCCGAGAAATCCCTGCTAGGTTTTTACCATTGCCATTTTTAGATAGTTCATGTTACGAGCTTCGTTTTGATATGTGGTTCGTTTGATTCCGATGTACGGTTTAGGAGAAACGGCCGTTTTAAGTAACGACGTTTCGCGAACGAACCATTACCCCTCGCCTTACTTTGAAACATAGGTTAAAGACCTTAAAGGGTTAATTAATGTATGAAAAATTATGTTAAGTGTGTTAGGCAGTTGGTAAGACACTCGCGAAGGAATCTCCTTAAAACTCGTAATGGTTAAATTATTAAAAATGGTGGAGCCGAGGGTACTCGAGTGACTTAAGAGAATCAGTAAGCGCAAAGCGAGCGTTAGAGTCTAATTTGGTTAAAGTATAGATTTACAAGTGACTTTGGTTTAATTCCAACTCACATGTTGTTTATAGGTTACCAGACTCGTCCCAAGCCATTAATCACCCTCAGTCGCTCAGGTAAGTTTTCTACCCGTTATACTGTTGTTGTGATGTATACATATGTATATGCATTATCTTGTGATAGATGCATGATGGTTAATTAGCAAATTCTTGCGATATATTGTAGCATGTGATATGGTATATATGCATGTCTGTTTCGTATTCTTGATACATATATCTGTTGATTCAGTTGATAATACCTATGCTAGATATAAGCGGTAATTTGCATATACCCTTAGTATAGGGGACCCAAAGGTGAATATTTTTCTAAAACCGGGAGTCGATGTTCCCGAATATTATATATATATATATATTTATATATATATATATGAATAGTTTTCAAAACTATTATTCGGATAAGGTTTATTCGATAACTTTATTTTATTAATGAATATTATTTTGAATATTCATTTGAGGGCTTATGACTCCGTTTATTTTATTAATGAATATTATTTTGAATATTTATTCGAGGGCTTATGTGTCCGTTTATTTTATTATTGAATATTATTTTGAATATTCATTCGAGGGCTTATGACCCCGTTTATTTTACTAATGAATATTATTTTGAATATTCATTCGAGGACTTAAGACTCCGTTTATTTTATTTAATGAATATTATTTTAAATATTCATTTGAGGACTTATGACTCCGCTTATTTATTACATAATATTCTTTATTTTATTAAAGAATAATGTTTCGATAATTAAACTTTATTCGATTATTCAAATAAAGATCATACTTTCGTATAAATATATCTTTGGTTATTTATTTTTCATTTCAAGTATGAGTTTTAAAACTCCTACCTCGATTATTTTTATAAGGATCATCCTTATGGGAATATTATTTAAATAATAATATTCAGATACTTTCTAACATATCGGGACTGATTTATTTTATTAAATCAGCGTTACTCTAAACATTTCGAGTCTTCAAAATGATTTTAAAAGTTAGGGCGGATCCCAAAACTCATTTTTATATTTAAGATCTCCTTTCGAAGGGGATTTAAATACTCGCTCAAAACCTGAGGGATCCGGCTCTGTGGTGTGTTTTATATTCGCAACAAGGTTGCTATTTTGATAAAAGAGTTTTTGATTACTTACCCAACACTCGGGAAGTAAAATTCTTGGAACAAGTTAATCCATTAACAGGCATCGCCTGGGAAATATCGGTGAGTTTTCCTTTCCAACTAGATACGACTTCTTAGTGGAGCCGTATCAACAAGTTTCTACTTGGGGAAAGTGGGGACGAGCTTTACGTTTCAGAGTCATGGATTTCATCTGAATTAGGAGTGGCGTAAGTGGTCGAGTAGCGCCGGCCCAGCCTTATTATATTGGCCCAAATGGCCTAGAAGTTCCGCTAAGGCGGTCCATTCCTTAGGAGTTCAGTGTTCGGTTGACAAATAAATCCGACAGGTTCTCCTCTACATGTAGAAAATGGTGGGGTTGTACTACTACGACTGATCATCGTAAGTGGTCTTCCTGGCGCGGTAAACTCCCGTAATGAGTTCATCATCCAGTTGGATAATTCTGCAACACTACCCGTAGCATTTCGATCGAAAGGCTACGAATGGGTGGTTGCCGAAGCATTGACAGGGTCAAACAGTTTTATTGGTGTTTCCATTGAATGAAGTATCTCGTAACTTCATTTCTTTTAAAAATATTTCAAAGATTGAATATATTCAAGTTTTAATTTATGGTCTCATCTATGGGATGACCTCTTGAATCTTATTATACTTTGAGCAGTAGTAGTTCAAATAGATTTCTAAAAATGGTATAAGTATAGTGAAGTAATTGGTAACTTCATCTTCTTTTAAACTTATATCCAGTAAGTAATTACCTTACAGATGATAAAGGATTCTAGTAAGTATCCATTCAGATGCTTGTATTATTGTTATCACTATATATTATCTTGTGAGCTGTAATGCTCACTCTTGCTTCATTTCTTCATCACACAACAACAGTTAGGAAAGATGGCCAGGCTCAAGCAGACCCAGCGCAAGAGCGTGGGAAGCGCCCCGCGCCTTCCCGTTGAGATCGTAGCTGCTATAGCTGCAGAGGTAGATCTACCTGTAGATCAGAAATTCTACTTTTGGGAACCAAATATTGTATAATTATAACTTGTGGCGGATAATGGCAATTAACTGTAAATTTATCAAGTAATCATTTTGGGTTGTAATAAATTTTAATTGTGGATTCAAGGACTTGTACTTATTTCAATTTCATCTCTGAGACTATGACGTGTGGTGGTGTGTGTTAGTGTGGGGTCACAGCTTGAGGTTGTTTATTATTAATTAAGTTAAGTGATAATTGTGGAAAGAAAGACCGTGACGACCCGGATCCCTGACCCCGGATCTGGGGGTGTTACAGAAATGGTATCAGAGCTAAGCGTTATAAACCTCAGAGATGATGCGACGATATAATAACAAACTCACAAAGATAATAAGAACTCTTGCCAAGTTCATGGTCGGACTACTTAAAGTAGCGCTGACAGTTAAAACCCTTACGGGAACCCTTATAAGTATCATGATAGTAACTTAGCTCGTTTAATGTGTAGGCACATGAGATAGAGTACCCTGAGATGTTCGAGCGTGAGCATGATGAAGCACTGCTAGATGTTGAGGATCAGGAGGAGCCTGAGATGGAGGAGGATGAGGAGGACCCCTCAGAGGAGTCAGAGACAGAGGTCATTGCTATTTTAGATGAGGAGGACCCGGATGAGGTCCCAGTGGCTGAGGAGCATGTCGGAGCTATGGTAGTGTACACTGGTACCCCTTTACCCACACTTCCGGTGGTCAGAGCTCCTACCCCTCAACTACCATCCTGGAGCACCTATGATGACAGCTCAGAGACCCATACTCCCGAGCTTAGGCAGACCGAGGAGGCACCCCCAGCGGCTCCGGATTCACCACCTCTCGACCCTGCCCATAGGCAGTCTTTGTTAGCCCACGACTATGTTCAGGATGTACTGAGGACCCGATTGGCTGTTGCTGAGGCCCGGCTGGATGAGGCCAGGAGGGAGTTGGATGCGGAGAGGGCGGGTAGGCGTACCCTAGCTTATGAGACTAGGGCTGCTATACCCCGATCCTTGAGGAGGGAGCTGACGGGGATAGAGCTCACGTCCCGAGCGAGACTCAGATCTCTCCAGGGGGACAGGCATGGTAGGATCTCCAGGCGGTAGGCCGGCTATATCTTCCGTTGTGCGATGGAAAGGGTATGGGAGCTGACCCGCTCCGGTGTGTGATTCAGGATTGACGATGGGATAGTCTAGTTGTCTAGTTAGTCGAGGCCTTAGTAAGAGTCAATTTTCCGGGATAGTTGACTTGTATATAGCATCCCTTGATCTGACTAGACAGATAGACTCTTGTGTATCACTTTTGGGACAGATGGCTGTAGCACTGTTGTACTTTTGACCAGATCAAACTATGTATTTCTCGCATTATGTATATATTTGTTTCCTTTCAGTTCAGTTCCTTAGTGACGAGATCACTGTTTCTATCATTATTATTACTGCACTTCTTATTAGAACTGTCATAAAATAATAAAATTGCGAGATACATTCTCCCCATTATAGAATTGTGCAAGGCACAATGTTGTGTATGATTGTGACCTAACGTTAAATTTCCCATTAATTTTTTTTTTATTATCAGTATCATGCTGCCAAGAAAGATTGGAACTAGGGCGAACCCTGGATCTGAGGACTAGGGAAGCCATAACCAGGACGATAGGAACCAGGAACACAGTGAAGAGGAAGATGAGGATTATGTGGAACAGGATGACTCCCTGTATGAAGAGGAAGAGGAAACATATGATGTTGAGGGATTTGAGATAGAGGCTGAAGAAGGAGAAACTGAGGTTGAGCAACCAGTACTAAACCCAGGCATGGATCCCATGGGCCAGTTCATGCAACTACTAAGGCAGAACTTGGAACGTCAACCCAACCCACCCCCTCAAGGAAATAACAATGCAGTGGCAAACTCTTTCAGGGCTTTTAAGTCCCTTAAGCCCCCTGAGTTCCACGGATCAGCCGACCCAGTTGAGGCAAGGGCATGGTTAAAGGAAATGGAGAAATCCTTTGAGATTTTGAGTACCGATGAGGCACAAAAGACTGTATTTGCTACCTACCTTCTGAAAGGAGAGGCTAACTACTGGTGGGAGGCCAAGAAAAACATGGAGACAGATGCTATCATAACCTGGGAGAGGTTCAGTCAGTTGTTTCTGGGGAAGTATTTCCCGAGGTTTATGGAAAACCAGATGGAGCTCAAGTTCTTGGAGCTAAAGCAGAATAACTTATCTGTAGCAGAGTACGAAGCGAAATTTACTGAGTTATCAAGGTTTGTGCCGGAGTTTGTGAGCACCGAGGAAAAGAAAGCTAGGAGGTTTCAGCAGGGACTGAAACCGTGGATTCAGAATAGGGTGGCAATCCTTGAGCTTACGGATTATGCCACTCTGGTGCAAAAGGCAACAATTATAGAAGCCGGAAGTGAACAGATGCAGAAGGAAAGAGAAAAGAAGGGAATAAAGAGGAAAAATATGTGCATGGGTGGGGGTTCAGCAGGAAGGAGCTTCCCAACTAGATTTAATCGAGGAGCAGTGTCCCTACCGGGAAAGAACACTGGGTTTAAGCGGCCAATGAGCGTGAATGTGAGCCAGAGCGGCCAGAAGTCAAGAATGTCCTATTCCAACCAGTCTCGACTCCCATTTCCAGCCTGTAACACTTGTGGAAGAATGCATTCTGGGGAATGTAAGGGAAAGCCAGTAACCTGCTTTAAGTGTGGGCAAGTGGGCCACTATTCTCACAAATGCCCTTCGTCAGCCCCTGCCGTCATTCCAACCACCACTTGTCATCAGTGTGGACGCCCGGGTCATTGGAAGAGGGAATGCCCAATGAAAAAACCACCAGCTTCAGGAGCCAGCAGGGCTGCCTCCAATAAGCCACCTACTGCGAGGACTTTCAACATGACAGTCCAGGATGCTATGAAAGACTCAGATGTGATAGCAGGTACCTTTCTCTAAATTCAGTCAGTGCAAACATTTTATTTGATTCAGGAGCAACTAAATCTTTTATATTAAGGGACTTTGCGCGTAAATTAAGACTTAAGGCTGAACCCTTGATAGAACCCTTGCAAGTAGAAATAGCCAATCATGAAATTATTCCCGTAAACCAGATTCACCCAGCCTGTGAGATAGGCATAGGGGAACAATCTTTTAGTGTTGATCTGATCCCTTTTAAATTAGGGAAGTTTGATGTAATTTTGGGAATGGACTGGCTATCTAGCAATGATGCTCAGATAGACTGTAAGGGGAAGAAAGTTAAGTTAAATATCCCAGGAAAGAAAGAAGTAATATTTAGAGGAAAGAGGCAGACACAGAAATTTTTGACTATGGCCCAGGCCAGAAGGATGCTACGAAAAGAAAATGAGGCCTACCTAGCCTATGTGGTGGACACGCAGAAGGAGGTGCCCAACTTACAAGATATTCCGGTAGTCAACGAATTTGAAGACGTATTCCCACAAGACCTTCCGGGATTACCACCCGATAGAGTGATTGAATTTGCTATTGAGTTGGCCCCAGGGACGGCGCCAGTTTCAAAAGCACCTTACCGGTTAGCCCCGTTAGAAATGAAGGAATTAGCTATCCAATTGCAGGAACTCTTGGATAAGGGTATGATAAGACCCAGTTTATCTCCGTGGGGAGCACCAGTTTTATTTGTTAAGAAGAAAGATGGAAGCATGAGGTTGTGCATCGACTATCGAGAGTTGAACAAGCTAACCATAAAGAACAGGTACCCATTACCTAGAATAGACGATCTGTTCGACCAACTAAAGGATGCTATTTATTTTTCCAAGATTGACCTGAGAACTGGATATCACCAACTAAAGATTAAACCCGAAGATATTTCCAAGACAGCGTTCCGTACCAGGTATGGGCATTATGAGTTCTTGGTGATGTCCTTTGGATTAACCAACGCCCCAGCGGCTTTCATGGATTTAATGAATAGAGTATTTAAGAAGTACTTGGACAAGTGTGTGATAGTTTTTATCGATGATATTTTGATCTACTCAAGGACTGAGGCAGAACATGCAGAGCATTTGAGGATAGCTCTAGGAATACTCAGAGAGGAACAGTTGTTTGCCAAATTCTCGAAGTGTGAATTCTGGCGGAATGAAGTACAGTTTTTAGGAACATGTGATCAATAAAGAAGGAGTATTGGTCGACCCCTCCAAGATAGAGGCGGTCTCAAATTGGGAAAGGCCAACCACACCACAGAGGTAAGGAGTTTCATAGGATTGGCCGGCTACTATCGTAGATTTGTACAGGACTTTGCGAAGATCGCAGCCCCTTTGACACGACTTACTCGTAAGACAGAGAAGTTTGAATGGATGGAGAAATGCGAGAACAGTTTTCAGGAATTAAAGAAAAGGTTGGTAACGGCCCCCGTGTTGGCATTGCCGGACGGAAAAGGAGATTTTGTGATATATAGTGACGCGTCGCACAAAGGATTAGGGTGTGTGCTTATGCAGCACGGTAAAGTGATTGCGTATGCATCAAGACAACTGAAGGAATATGAGATTAGATATCCTACCCATGATCTTGAGCTAGCGGCAATAGTTTTTGCCTTAAAAATTTGGAGGCACTACTTGTATGGAGAGAAGTGCGAGATTTTCACAGACCATAAGAGCCTCAAATACATATTTACGCAGAAAGAGCTCAACATGCGCCAGAGGAGATGTTAAAACTAATCAAGGACTATGATTGTGAGATTCTCTATCATCCGGGGAAAGCCCATGTGGTGGCTGACACCCTTAGTAGAAAGGAAAGACTCAGAATGATAACGACTTCGAAAGAATTGATAAGGGATTTTGAGAGAATGGAAATATAAGTAAAGGTAACCGGAACCGGAACTGAAAAGCTTTGTGAGATCTCAATGCAGCCAGAGTTATTGGAAAAGATCAGATTGTGCCAAGAAAAAATAATGAATGAAGACAGAGAGTCAATGACTGGAGAGGAGATCCATACTGAGAAAGATGATAAAGGGATAATGAGCTACTCCTACCGGATTTGGGTTCCGAATGTTCAAGAGCTTAAAGATGAGATTTTGGATGAAAGCCATAGTTCAAGGTATTTCATTCACCCGGGAAGCACCAAGATGTATAGGGATTTAAAGGAATATTACTGGTGGCCCAACATGAAGAGGGATGTAGCAGAATGGGTAAGCAAATGTTTGACTTGCCAAAGAGTAAAGGCAGAGCACCAGAGACCCAGTGGACTTTTACGACCCCTGGAGATTCCCGAATGGAAATGGGAACAGATAGCGATGGATTTTGTTGTAGGCTTGCCAAGGACGAAGGCCAATCATGATGCCATATGGGTAATTATAGACCGACTGACAAAGTCAGCTCATTTCATTCCTATCAATGAGAGATACACAGTCGATAGACTGGTGGACATTTACCTTAAGGAAATAGTGACGCGACATGGAGTCCCAGCGTCCATTGTCTCAGACCGAGACCCCAGATTTAACTCCAGATTTTGGAGGAGCTTTCAAGAATGTGCGGGGACCAAGTTAAATATGAGTACCGCGTACCATCCCCAGACGGATGGGCAGAGTGAAAGGACCATCCAGACACTAGAGGATATGTTGAGAGTCTGTGTAATAGACTTTAAAGGAAGTTGGGATGATCACTTGCCGTTGATCGAGTTTTCTTATAACAATAGCTTTCATGCTAGCATCGGAATGCCGCCTTATGAGGCCCTGTATGGAAGAAGGTGTCGATCTCCCTTATACTGGGATGAAGTAGGGGAGCGGAAGATGCTCGGACCCGAAGTGGTCCAAAGGACCAAAAACATAGTGGATCTTATCAGAGGGCGGCTTGTAGCAGCCCAAGACAGACAGAAGAAATATGCAGACCTAGCCCGAAAGGACAAGGAATATGAAGTAGGGGACTTAGTACTGCTGAAGGTATCCCCTTGGAAGGGATTAATGAGGTTCGGAAAGAAAGGAAAGCTAAGCCCAAGGTATATTGGACCTTTTGAGATATTAAAACGGATTGGGAAGTTGGCTTACGAGCTAGCCTTACCCCCAAACCTACACCAAGTTCATAATGTGTTCCATGTGTCAATGCTAAGGAAGTATCATCGGGATGCCAGACACATAGTGGAGTACGAGCAGGTGGATATGCAACCAGATCTGACTTACGTGGAGAAGCCAGTAAGGATTATCGATAAGAAGGAGCAGGTGCTTCGGAACAAAGTAATCAAGCTAGTCAGAGTGCTATGGCAGAATCATAATGTGGAAGAATCAACTTGGGAACTAGAGAGCGCAATGCTAGAAAAGTACCCCCATTTGTTTCTATTTAATTCCGGGACGGAATCCTTTTAAGGAGGGGAGACTGTAATAACCCCAAAATTTTGAACTTTTTCTAACCCTTATGAATAGTGTTTTTGCTGATATTGCTGAATAAGAAAACTGTTCATGTCACACTACGTAGGGTTTCTTTTATGGATATTCTGAGATTTTATTAGTACTCTATATGGTATATAAGTGTATGTAAAGATCGTCATAATCCAATTCCGAACACTTTGATTTTTCCCGGAAATCCACTAGATACGGAAAGAATTGAGTATAAGGTAACAGGATATAAAGGATTTAAATTCAAGGATTTTAATAGAGGATCATAAAAAGGAATATAATGTATTGAGAAAGCTTAAGGGAACCTAAGTAATAAGATCCCGAGTATAATCCCTCAAACGATAAACGAAAGTGAAAGTTAAGCGAACCGTATAACAGATCAGCGGTCATTAGGCAAACAATTAGGAAGTTAATCAAAGAGATTAGAGAGGATGATGTCACCCAACCAATGAGAAGAGGACAAAGAGGGGAGGATGACATCACATGATGACATAAGCATGACATAAGGGAAGGAGATGTGGTTGAATTAAAACCACACAAAGTTCAAGGTTAATAAGGTAATTAACCAAAACAAATCAAAAGAAAATCAACCAACCAAAACAAAACAAAGCAAACACAAAAAAATCATTTCATTTCTCTCCACCAAGAAGCTTGCTCTCGGCTTTTTACATTTTCAAAGAGAAGAATTTTCAAAATCCAAGTTCCAAGCTTCCTAAATTGGTAAGATAATTCTCTAGTACTCCTTATGCATAGATATGGCTATCCTATGAGTTTAAGCCTCCAATTCATTCTCAATCTTCTCCAAGAAATCAATGAAGAAGACAATGAATAGTGATTTCAAGGTTTTTAACTTGATTTTTCTTGTTTTTTCCTTTAAGATCCGAGCATCCCTAAGACTCCTCAAGGCTTCCTAAGGCTTCCTAGCTACTCACACCACTTCAAGGAAGGTATATCATCTCCAAACCCTAGCTTTACTTGGTATATTAGGATGATTTTGGTTGTTATGGTAATAGAGTAGCTTAATGATGGTTGGTTTAGAGTTCGGGTTGGAATGGTGGTGAATGAAATGTTGAAATCTTAAGGTTTGGTTAAAGGATTTAGTATAGTTTAAATTCAAGTTTTAGGAACAAGTATAATTGTTAATAATGAGTTGATTGGGGCTGTTGTAATGTGATATGGATGGACTTTGATTATATGAATAGATTGGGGTTGCTTGATGATTTAATTGGAATGGTATAAAATTTGGAAATCGCGTAAACATAGCCGTCGTAATGTCTGATTTACTTTAGACTGCTTTTGTACATAAAATTAGGACCCGAGAACTCCTTGCTAGGTTTTGACCATTGCCATTTTTAGATAGTTCATGTTACGAGCTTCGTTTTGATATGTGATTCGTTTGATTCCGATGTACGGTTTAGGAGAAACGGCCGTTTTAAGTAATGACGTTTCGCGAACGAACCATTACCCCTCGCCTTACTTTGAAACATAGGTTAAAGACCTTAAAGGGTTAATTAATGTATGAAAAAATTATTTTAAGTGTGTTAGGCAGTTTGTAAGACACTCGCGAAGGAATCGGCTTAAAACTCGTAATGGTTAAATTATTAAAAATGGTGGAGCCGAGGGTACTCGAGTGACTTAAGAGAATCAGTAAGCGCAAAGTGAGCGTTAGAGTCTAATTTGGTTACAGTATAGATTTACAAGTGACTTTGGTTTAATTCCAACTCACATGTTGTTTATAGGTTACCAGACTCGTCACAAGCCATTAATCACCCTCAGTCGCTCAAGCAAGTTTTCTACCCGTTATACTGTTGTGATGTATACATATGTATATACATTATCTTGTGGTAGATGCATGATGGTTAATTAGCAAATTCTTGCGATATATTGTAGCATGTGATATGGTATATATGCATGCCTGTTTCGTATTCTTGATACATATATCCGTTGATTCAGTTGTAATACCTATGCTAGATATAAGCGGTAATTTGCATATACCCTTAGTATAGGGGACCCAAGGTGACTATTTTTCTAAAACGGGAGTCGATGTTCCCGAGTATAATATATATATATTCTATTATATATATATATGAAGTAGTTTTCAAAACTATTATCGGATAAGGTTTACTCGATAACTTTATTTTATTAATGAATATTATTTTGAATATTCATTCGAGGGCTTATGACTCCGTTTATTTTATTAATGAATATTATTTTGAATATTTATTCGAGGGCTTATGACTCCGTTTATTTTATTATTGAATATTATTTTGAATATTCATTCGAGGGCTTATGACCCCGTTTATTTTACTAATGAATATTATTTGAATATTCATTCGAGGACTTAAGACTCCGTTATTTTATTTAATGAATATTATTTTAATATTCATTTGAGGACTTATGACCTCCGCTTATTTATTACATAATATTCTTTATTTTATTAAAGAATAATGTTTCGATAATTAAACTTATTTTCGATTATTCAAATAAAGATCATACTTTCGTAGAAGTATATCTTTGGTTATTTATTTTTCATTTCAAGTATGAGTTTTAAAACTCCTACCTCGATTATTTTTATAAGGATCATCCTTATGGGAATATTATTTAAATAATAATATTCAGATACTTTCTAACATATCGGGACTGATTATTTTATTAAATCAGCGTTACTCTAAACATTTCGAGTCTTCAAAATGATTTTAAAGTTAGGGCGGATCCCAAAACTCATTTTTATATTTAAGATCCTCCTTTCGAAGGGGATTTAAATACTCGCTCAAAACCTGAGGGATCCGGCTCTGTGGTGTGTTTTATATTCGCAACAAGGTTGCTATTTTGATAAAAAGAAGTTTTGATTACTTACCCAACACTCGGGAAGTAAATTCTTGGAACAAGTTAATCCATTAACAGGCATCGCCTGAGAAATATCGGTGAGTTTTCCTTTCCAACTAGATACAACTTCTTAGTGGAGCCGTATCAACAAGTTTCTACTTGGGGAAAGTGGGGACGAGCTTTACGTTTCAGAGTCATGGATTTCATCTGAATTAGGAGTGGCGTAAGTGGTCGAGTAGCGCCGGCCCAGCCTTATTATATTGGCCCAAATGGCCTCGAAGTTCCGCTAAGGCGGTCCATTCCTTAGTGAGTTCAGTGTTCCGGTGACAAATAAATCCGACAGGTTCTCCTCTACATGTAGAAAATGGTGGGGTTGTACTACTACGACTGATCATCGTAAGTGGTCTTCCTGGCGCAGGCAAACTCCCGTAATGGAGTTCATCATCCAGTTGGATAATTCTGCAAACTACCCGTAGCATTTCGACTCGAAAAGGCTACAACTGGGTGGTTACCGAAGCTTGACAGGGTCAAACAGTTTTATTGGTGTTTCCATTGAATGAAGTATCTCGTAACTTCATTTCTTTTAAAATATTTCAAGATTGAAATATTCAAGTTT